>NC_133666.1:275994333-276299492 GCF_037893015.1 Macrotis lagotis
TTTCCCCTCCGCCCCCTTCCTTCCCTTCCCATTTTGTGAATGAAAATACTGAGTTTCACAGAATCAAATATTTGCCTAAGGTCACATGGCCAGTTTCTAATGCTGGATTGTAACTGCAGTTATTCTTAAATTTAAGTCCCACACCCAATCAACTGTACCACCTAATAGCCAATAAAAGTTTGAAAATGAGAAAAGGATACTTGACTAATGTAGAAACAAGAAAATATATCCAGCAAAACTGAACATCCTCTTTCAGGGGAAAAGATGGACTTTCAGTGAAACAGAGGACTTCCAAACTTTCCTATTGAAACAACCAGAGCTGAACAGAAAGTTTGATCTACAAATACAGGACTCAGGTGGACCATAGAGGGGGTGGAGGAGAAGGACTAACTATGATTAGCCTGATGATATTGAACTGTTTGTATTCCTGCATGGGAAGAAGATACCACTAATGCATATGAACTTTCTCATTTATAAGAGCTGTTAGAAGGAGCATATACAGATAGGGCACAGGAAGGAGCGGAATATAATTGTATAATATATCAAGAAGATGGAGTCAATGGGTGATAAATGGAAGTACTGGGAGGAAGAGAAAGGAGAGGAAGAAGGAGCTAAGATATTTCACATAAGAGACAAGGAAAAGCTTTTTCAATGGAGTGGAATGGGGGAAGGCGAGGGGGAATGAGGGAGCCTTCATTCTCATCAGAAATGTCTCAAGAGAAGAAATGACATAAACACTTAATAGGGTATAGAAATCTATCTTACCCTAGAGAAAAATGAGAAGAAAGGGATGGGATATGGGGGGAGGGAAGAGGAGGAATAGGTGATAGAAGAGAGGGAAGATTGCAGGAGAAGGTACTCAGATAAAATACACTTTTGGACAGGGACAGGGTGAAAGGAGAGAGAGAATAGAATAAATAAGAGTGGGAGGAATAGAGTGGAGGGAAATACAGCTAGTAATAGTAACTCTGAGAAAAATATTGAAGCAACTTCTCTGGTGGACTTATGATAAAGAAGGCAACTCGCCCCAGAGACAGCCATTGGAATCTGAACATAGACTGAAGTACATTTTTTTCCTCTCTCATTATTCTTGAGATTTCTCATTTTCTTGGGGGGGGGTTATATTTAGTCTTATAACAAAATTATTATAATACAAAATAAATAAACCAAAAAAGAAACAAGAAAATATTATCTCAATTCATTTAAAGGGAAAAAATATGTAGGGGGTGATAATTTAAAACTTATCACTATAAAATCAATAGAAAATTCCTGATTGCTCCATGGGCATTGTCTCTTTTTTTACTTTCACTAATCAGGAAAGCTATAGTATAAAACTAAATTTCTTATTTTTAAAATTACATTATCCTCTTCTTCCTGAAAGAGAAAAAGGTGAATAGGCATAATTTTTAGAGTTCCTGTCAGACTAATTCAATTTGAACCCAGACAAAAATCACACCTTAGATAATAAGGGGAAAATAAATATAAACTAGAACATATTTATAATCTCTGTCAAAGAAAAATAGAGTCATTATCCAACTGTGGTTAATTTATGCTACATTCTTCCTTATAAAGTTTAATTTAGTCACCTATCAGAATATGAAAGAAATAATCTAATTAAATTTTACATCAATAGTAGCACTATTACCAAGTCATTGAGAATTCAATATTATTAAATGAATGAAGCATTTATTAAATACTTACTGTATACCAAGTACTGTGTTAAGAACTGGCGATACAAAAAGAAATGTAAGATAGTTCCTGCTCTCATGGGGCTCATATTCTAATGGAGAAGATAATACATATGGAATGCTTCACCTGAAAATCACATGAAAAATTCTATGTTCTTTAAAGTTCTTAAAGTGCTACAGCAAAGCATGTGGTAAAGGCTATTCTCTAATAGCATTTCCGTTGATAAAAGCATATAGATTTTAAATGCTGAAACATTTCACGGTGCTAAAGACACTGGTGGTAAGAATTTTCTTTTCTGGGGGCTGCTAGGTGGCATAGTGGATAAAGCAATGGCCCTAGAGTCAGGAGTACCTGGGTTCAAATACCTAGCTGTGTGGCCTTGGGCAAGCCACTTAACCCCATTTGCCTTGCAAAAAACCTAAAAAAAAAAGTAGTTTCTTTTCTGGATCTTCAGTGGCTGTGGTTACATCACCTGTAGGAGCAGGGGCCAGGCCATATCTCCATAGGATAATGACGTAGGCAGTGAACTGATAATCTCTAGTCATTAAGCTAATAACTGGCATTTGCTTAGCAATTTAAATAAACTGTACTATTTCATCTTCCTTAAAAGTCTTTCCCCCTTATTCTCTTTTTTCTTTCCTCTTTCTCACTCTTTATGTATATATATATATATATATATATATATATATATATATATAATATATATACACACATACACACACATCTTATTTTTGACTCTATCTATCTTTCAGTTTTAGAGTTGAGGAAACCGGGTAAGAGAGATTATGATTTTTCTCATCGTGACCTAGTATATGCTATGTGCCTGTGGAAGATTTGTGTGCCTGGGTATATACATACCTGCATATATATTGCATATATAACATACACATTTGAATGCACATAAATATATCTATTATATACACATTTAAATTTAAATATATATATATGCATACACATATGGACACATATACATATACCTTCTTCAAAACATCTTATCATCATGGGGGTAAACTGGTGGATGAGCATGATCATCAGTTATGCCTAACCCTTACTGTGTCACCAAGTCAATCTTCTTTTCTCCAACCTTTCTCCTCTCAATTTTATCTGTGATGAATATGACTTCTAAGATCCTAGCTTAGCTTTTAGGAAGCAATTATATAAAGACTTTTGAACCCTTTAGTGGTTTCAAACTCAGATAGAAACAGAAGCCACCAATCCATACTCAAGGATCTCTGTGACTATATATTGACTTTGTTTTAAAATGTATTGTTTTTCATGATATAATTTATTTTTATTTTGTTAGTTATTTCTCAATTATATTTTAATGTGGTTTCATTCACTCAGGATGAAACAGCCACTTTGAGTGTACTTTCTTTAAGACAAATAGATTAAGACCTAGATCATTAGGAATTGTGTTTGGTACTAGGAAATTTTAAATTTGGAATAATTTTGATGTCAACCTGGAGTGAATGGAATAAAAATCAAGAAAGAACAAAACAAAACAAAAGTCCCATTGTCTTCAAGGTGGTTCTCTCAAATTCTGGGGATCCTGAATTTAAGGTCCTAATCTAAGGATGACTGCAGATCTACATAATCGTTTCTGTAGCCAGTCATATTAGAGGTGACCAGGCTTATGGACTATGAATAATTTACAACCAAGCAATGCTTATTAGAAATAACCTCTTGTGTTTAGTTATCAGTTAAGTACTATTTATTTCAAATACGTTTTATTTTCTCTATTATTAGATTACTAGATTGTTATAAAAGAACCATAGATTTTTAGAACTTTGGAGAATCTTAGGAGATCATTTTGCAAATGGATCATTTTGCAAATGGAACATTTTGCAAAGGAAGAAAATTGAGCCTCAAATCACTAATGTAACAAACCATGAATTTGTTGGTAATGGTTGGCTAGATGCTTAAGCTATTGATTTATTTTGATAGGCTGCATGGTGAGAGAGATTCAGCCTGAGGAGTGGAGTCAAAAACACCTGAGTTTAAATTTGGCCTAACATACCCACTAGCTTTGTAAACTTAGTCAAGTCATTAACATGCCATAGCCTCAGTTTCCTCATTTTAAACATGTGAGAACTAACCTCAGGGAGTTGATTAGATTTTCTTATCCATAATGTTACCTAAGCTTCAAATGATGTAATGCATAAAGCATGCATGTTATTAAAATTTAACTGTATACTGCTTTGATTCTTGAGATAGGACATCTGACACAGACAGTCTACGTAGAACTAAATGATCAATAGATAAGTAATATAGCTTTATTTTTCATTACATTAATAATTACATGAATTATATATATGAATCTATATCATATAGACATAACTTAAATGAACAAATTTCTCCAACTGTAAAATGAGAGTTTGTTACTACTGGTTCTTTCTTGCCCATTTATTGCTGATCCAATGATTTCCAAAATTTTGAACTATTTTTGTAATTGCTAGTGATAAGTCATTCATCTTTTTCTGTGAAAGGTACAAGTAGGCACAGTGAAGGTAGGACGAACTTTTAAAAATAAACTCCAGATGGGAGATTGGGAAATCATTTCTTTCAATAAACAAAGAAGAGGTACCATGGTAAATTGCTGTATAACACTGAGAGCACAGAACAATAAGTCATTCTCAATAATTTCTTCTGGCATTTTTATTCTCTCAACATATAAAACCAAGCAGAAACTGATCAAAACTGTTATTCAACATGAAAGAAAAAATATTGTGAAAAAGATTATCTAAAATACATAAAATAAAAAAACTAACATCAACTTAATTAAAATATTTTTACCATTTAACTTCTTTTAATTGAACTCATACACAAAAGGAAAATTCCCAACTCCTTGACTTTGTGAGAACAGAATTGAGCCTTCCTTGGGTGATTACAAGTGAAAATAAATTTAGATTTTTCCTGTTATTCATTTGGTAATTTTTGCTGACAAATATCTTTTGAGTTCATATATAATTAGATTTATCATATAATTCAAGTAGTTAATTTAAAATATACATTAAGTTTTTCCCTGTTAATTTAACAATCTCTTCATCCTCCATTAAGTTGTTAGCCTAATTATGGAATATGTAAAGTGTATATCAATAGTTCCATGAATAAAACTAATTCATTAAAATTGTAATATAAAAACTTCAGAGTAACTCATTGTTAGGAAATTAGGATTATTAAAGCATATGTAATGTGGCAATAGCTATTATATTTTAAATGTATTCATACAATTAAAACATATTTAACTATTTTATAAGCTAAGAAAAAGTTTGCTCTTTGAAACTAAAATTTACATTTTCAACCTACCTTCCTTTTCATTCCTTCCATAGGGAAGTAATTATTTCAGTGGACATTATTTTTGTTCTTCCTCCAAGATCTATATTAAGGTTTAGGATGTGTGTATATATATATTAAAAAGAAACAAAATTATCAAGAGTATATTTCATAAAATTCTGACTTTGGGATTGTTTTAAAGTTCTCAGAATTTATCCTACTTATTAATAAAGGATAATCATTGTAACATTTAGTGATGGGAAGGTCTAGTTTGGTGCTAATCTCTTTTTTAGGTTCTTTAATAGTAAACTAAAATATGATGATTTCCCACTGAGCAGAATGTTTTTTCTGGATCAGAATAAATCTATTTCCTCCCCACTACCCCCACATAAAAGTTCTATTCCCCCTTTCAGTTTTGTAATTTCCAGATTAAATATTCTCAGTTATTTCAATTGTTTTTATGTGACATGGTTTCCAGACCATTTTATATCTTGATGTTAATTGGAGTGACTAGTGATATAACTTGAAGTTCTCTCAACTCTCTCAACTCTCTCAAAACAGTTGAGGGAGAGGATGGCAACACAAAGGAAAATCTGTTAGACTGTCGGTGCCCAGAAGACAGAGAAAATTGTTTGTCATATACATGGATTAAGAATAAACCAAAATCTGAGCCAATCTATGCCTCCAATTAAGAGGTGGGATTCAGGAGAAGGGTATCATATAGGACCATTTGAATAATGACCTGAGGATGGACAGAGAAACAAAGTCATGCTTTTTGGCATAGGTCAAAGGAAGACCCAAGCAAATTTACATTAATCCATTTAATTTTTTTGTGAGATTAGGTATAGTGATTCCAATAGCCATGAAGCCACTAAATTTATTCATGCATTCCATATTTTTTATTTTGTTCATACGAATATTATTTTTTGACTTTGATGCTAAAAATAAGATCTATGTAAATGATATTGTTTTGATCTTCTAAGCCTTTCAAAAGAAAATGAGTTTGAGATGTTTTGTCTAAAGTTAGCCCACTTTAATATTATTAAAATATATGAAATACAAAGATAAATAAGCCATTCTATTCATCTATTTCATTAATTGAAAAAAAAATTAAAAATACCTTATAAATCTTTTTTCAGAAATTTTATTAAAATGATATTTTTTGTTGAATATTCAATGACTATTATTTCCAGTGTTGTTCCTTACATCCTAAATGTTATTTTAGTTAAGGTGATCAGTCATTTTCACTTCAATTGAAGAAAAAATTATTCAGAGACTACTGCCTTAAAAGCCCTGGGCTAAATGCTGGGGACACAATATTGTCTAAATTTTTTTAACTTCAAGGTAGCATGGTATAAATGTAAAAGGTGAGCCAGATAAAGCTGGAGTGAGAAATGATAAGAAAACAAGATAGAATGACCTTGGTTTGTAGAAGGTGTGCCTCAATTAAATATAAAGAAGACTTTTCTGATTGAGGACAGTTAAACAGTGAAGTGGTTGCTGAGCAACTTTTACAGAAGTTTTAAATCTATAGGGATTGCCTGTTTAGATGGTTAATAGTTTATTTAAAGATGCTAAAGGATCTGAAGGGTAAATCCTGACTGTAATCTTGTAGTCCCCATTACTTGGTTTGGTGCCACTTTCTCTAACTTTAGATTTCTTCTTTCACTATACCTACAGTTAATTTTAAACTCATTTTGTAATTTTTGAAATAGTTAATCACTTGAGATAGTAGTCAGTTCCATGTAGGCTCATAGCAAAAAAGATCTTATGCTTTCTGTGAATGGTAATGTTTCATTATGGAAAATGTACAACTTATTCATTAACTTGAGAGATGTCTCCCAGATGGCATATTTGCTCTACTTTGATTGTTTATTTGACTCTGATTATGAGCTCTTATAACCATGCATGGTGTTTGTATCTTAAGTTTAATGGAGTGAAATAAATTAACAATTTCTAATTTGAAATCTAACATTTGATCATTTGAATAGAATATTCTTTATTAGTACAAAGTAACTCTGAAAATGATTTTCCCCGGGCAAAAATAACTTGATCAAGATGTGGACAGGGGAGGGATATGTGTATACACCCACATGCATATTGTGGGTGGGTCTTTCATATACATATATGCATATACACATGCATATATATATATATATATATATATATATATATATATGTTGGTATATATGTATGTATTTTGCCATAGCAAGACATTCCTGTCTATTAAATTCCCACAGGAAAAAAATGGTTTAGAAATAATAAGATTACCCTGAAAAAATACTTGGTTAATTTGAAAATTTATTATAACTTATCAATTCATTTTTCCATTTTCCCATTCTTGTAAATTAGATAATAAAAGACAGTAACACCAGATCAAAATACCTTCTTTACTCTTACAATCAAAACTATTTTACCCGAGAAAGCCATAAGTTTATTTACATTACTGTGAATTCTGAGAAATCTGTCAGTGTTAAAACCTGGATTAATCTGATTTTTAAAAATACTTTTTTCTCTATTCAATTTGAACCTATAAAAATACAGTCACTGTTGCCTGAAAGTTTCCTTATCACAATCATTTTATGGAGGCTTTATGTGTCTGCTTTATTCCTCTTTTTAGTTCATACGTGAGATTTCATTGGTGCAGGGAACTACCATGTAATTGTGAAGAAATCAGCTCCATTTTTGCTGATCAGCAGCCAAATTGCTACCCTGTAGCTTGAGAGAGCTGCCTAGGATGCAAGAGATATAAAGTCCCTTGCCCAGGGTCACATAGCAAGTATGTGTATTGAATCAAGATCTTCTTGACTCTGAGACTGGTTCTCTATTCACAATCCAAACTCTCTTTCAATACAGTTTTTGCTCAACAATTTATGCTCTGCATACAATGTAAAGTCTTTATTTTTTTCAAAAATCATAGCTACATTCAATACTTGCCCAAATAAATTCAACTCTCAATTATAGGTGTACTTGGAAAAGAGGAGCAAACAAAATAAAAATGTAAAAATTATTTGACTATTATATGGATATTTGTACTTAAGACACCTGAGCACAAACCATGCTCTCCCCTCAACATAAGCATAATATCAATTCCTTTATTTGATTTTGACTATATTTACAAAAGGGTAAAATGGAGATGTAGCTAAATCTTTAAAGAATTGAATATCTAATTACCAGATTAGTATTTTAAATGCCTAAATTTTTCTATTTATTTTCTGTGTTAAAGGTGACCTTTGATTCAAATATTTGAAAGTTCCTTAGACTATTAAAACAGATGGTATGATGGTAGTTTTCTTCTTCTTGATTATAATACAGCCTAATGTAGAACAGAGGATATTTGAAGCAAGGCATAGTAGAAGACACTGAAAATCACAAACAGTGGATTTCAATGATCAATGAATGAATTTTGAAAAATAAAAACATAGAATCATATCTGTTAATATGACTTTGTGAAAACAGCAGGATAGAAATGAAAACAAGGAGACAAATTTAATTCTCTCCTGCATTTTGCACTGGGACCACTTGGGAAAGGTACCTTTAAAAGATGCATAAATATATTTGTATGTGTATATGTACTTCTATACTATTTTTTTGTTATTAAAAAAACAAGATGAAGGAAATTTTAGGATCAGGAGCCAAGAAAACTTATTGTGAATGAATAATCCAGAGCTAGTGTACTATAAAATGATCACTTCTATTCCCAAACAAAACTTATTCCCTAAATCTTTCCTAAGGAATAAATGAGAAGTTGAAAGGGAGGTAGAGAATTGGAGAGAGATGGAAAAAAGACAAAAGAAAACTAAGTGGTTTTTCAATGGAACTGCCAATGATACTAAACATTCACCTCATCTCTTTATTAATGTGGACAACTTTTTAAAAGACATTGATGTTTCCAAAGAAATATTTCCCTTTTTGGGACTCTATTCCACCTATAAATGACAATTTTGGGGAGTATAGGCAAGTAGAGGACTGGGGCAAGTAAATATATTTGATTCTTTAGATTTCAAACTCTTTTACTTGAAATAATCATAGTTTAAGAAAATTCATTTTTTTCTGGGATCATATAAATAATAATCTTAATTCACTGCTCCATTTTACTAGTTTAGAAAATACCTTTAAAGTTTTATATAAAATGAAGGGATAAAAAAGAATCATGTTGCAAATGATCTCATGTTCTATATCATAATTGAAAAGAAAGTGAGAGAACATTTCCTCCCTTTAAAAGATGTGTGTAATCATGATTTCTTAGCAATAAGTAAAGTGGAAGACTTGATGCAGGATTAGTCATATTTGAAAATCCTTATAGGGGAATATTTTTTTCAGTAAATACTGAGGTTTGATTTTGCTTTTATGTGACTCCAAAATCAATTACCTCTCTCTGCTCATTTTCCTGGAACTATGAATTTTGTGTGTGACATTTCCAGAGATAATTGATATACATTTTTTTAACTCCCAGAGTTGACCATTTAACATTATGTTCAGAGTACACTCATTTCTTTTTGTTGTTGTTGTTGTTGTTGTTGTTGAAGCAATACATAGTGGACATAATTTAAAAAGAAAAAATATAAAAGAGACCTATTTGCTCACATTTCCTATATTCATATTCTGAAAATACCTTCATAACATCAAATTCTTTCTTCTCTCATTTGATTCAAAAGTTGATTTTGGAGGCTGTAGTGTAAAGGATAAAATGCTGGACTTAATGTTAGAAAAACCTGGTTTTGAATATCCCTTCAGTACATCCTTAAGGTGTAAGTCTGGACAACATCCTTGTCCTCTTTGTACCTCCATTTCTTCACCAGTAAAAATATGATCTTGGGTCTTTAAGATTTTCTGGCTATAAATTTGTGATTCCATTAATGTGAATCTTTAGTCTTTAATCATAACTAAAGAAATAGTGTCTGTATTTTGTGGAGTATGGATTGAAAGAGTCCGTCACAAGAAAGAGAAACTGGCAAACAAAAGAAGGACTTTAGAGGAAAGCTTTGGGAAGAAGAATCTACTTGAGTCATCTAGAAGATAGTGCAGGAAGAGACAAGATGGGCTCAGTAAAGGTACTTGTCTGAGCATTCAAGCAAACCCCTCCAAATATCTTTACATAATGAACAAACAAATTCTAGAGTGGCAGGACCCACATAAAGATAGAATGAAGCAAATTTCCAGCATGGGACAACTTAAAAGGTCATCAGGAAAGTTCTGTTGAACCAGCATGAGAGTGGAGCAAGTGCAGGCTGTGCCAGGAAAAACCCTGGCCCTTGCACAATAGGAGCAGGTTTTGGGAGCCACTAAAATGCTGCCAGAGCTCTCAGTCCACAGATGGTAAAGGGGTCAGAAGGAGTCATCTCTTTGATATTACTGTCAGAACTCTGTTGCTTTGGCTATAATTGGATTTGGGTCACAGTCCCAGGGAAAGGAGGAACAGCAGTACATGATAGTTTGCTGCTGTAGTGGAACAGGGACCCTCCCTCACAGTTTCACAGACCAGAACACAGACCAGAACTAAATACCTTTCTTTTGATCAAACCATCTTTAAGGAATTGAAAACTTAAAGGTTCCCAGAATTATCTCTGAAGACAGATGAACAAAACCACAGAAGATTGGAATTACTATACCCTTCATCTTGGAAGCAGAGCCCTACTTTACACAGAAAGTTAATGAGGGGCGGCTAGGTGGCATAGTGGATAAAGCACCGGCCCTGGAGTCAGGAGTACCTGGGTTCAAATCCGGTCTCAGACATTTAATAATTACCTAGCTGTGTGGCCTTGGGCAAGCCACTTAACCCTGTTTGCCTTGCAAAAACCTAAAAAAAAAAGTTAATGAGCAGAAGACAGAAAAAAATCTGACCCTAGAAAATTACTGTGGTCATAAAGAAGGTCAAAACACACTTTCAGAAGATCACAAAATCAAAGTTTCTATATCTAGAACCTCCAAGAAATTATGAACTGGTCTTGGGCATGGAAGAGCTCAAAAAGGATTGTGAAAATCAAGTAAGAAAGGTCGAGGAAAAATTGGAAGAGAAATCAGAATGATGCAAGTCATGAAAAAAGAATCAACAGCTTGGCAAAGGAAACACAAAAAGCACTGAAGAAAACAATACCTTACAAAACAATGTTAAAAGAGGTCCAAAATTCTAATGAAGAGAAAAATACCTTAAAACCTGAAGAAACCAAATGGAATAAGAGGCACAAAATTTCAGTAAAGAAAAGAAAAACACAAAAAATAAAATTGTCCAAATGGAAAAGGAAGTACAAAAGTTCCTGAAAGTAATAAGTCTTTAAAAATTAGAATTAAGCAAATGAAGGTTAATGACTATAAGAGAAATCAAGACATAATGAAACAAAAACTAAAAAGGAAGCAAATATAGAAGACAATGTGATCTATATCCTTGAAAAAAGAACAACTGACCTGGAAAATAGATTCAGGATAGATAATTTAAAAATTATTGGATTGTCTAAAATCCATGATCAAAAACAGAACCTAGACATCATCTTTCAAGAAATTTGTCAATGAAAACTGCCCTGATATTCTAGAAACAGAGTGAAAAATAAAGATTGAAAGTACTGACTGATTAAGATCCTGAAAGAGATCCCAAAATGAAATCTCCCAGGAATATTATAGTGAAATTCCAGAGCTTCTAAATCACGAAAAAAAATATTGCCAGCAGCCAGAAAGAAATAATTCAAATATGGAGCCACAGTCAGGAAAGCAAAAGATATAGCAGCTTCTACCTTAAAGGATTGAAGGGACTAGAATATGATCTTCTAGAAGGCAAATGAGCTTCAGTCACAACCTAGAATCATCTACTGATTAAAACTGAGTACTCTCTTTTAGGGAATAGGATGAACATATAGAGAAATATTGGAATTTCAAATTTTAGTGATGTAAAGAACAGAACCGAACTTAAAATTTCATCTTCAAATATAAGACTCAAGAGAAGCATTGACAGGTCAACAGGAAAGAGATTTCATAAGGGAAATAATAAGGTTAAACTGTGGTGTGGTTCAGCAGAACTGATACCTAATATTATGCTGAAATTGGTAAACTCATTATTAAAATGCCACTTGTAATCAGGGTTCTCTCTAAGGTGAGTGCCTAGGCAGCTGCTCAATGTGAAAATCACAAATTTACATTCCTTACTCTTTTTTAATGTTCATCTGCACAGCAGCATTTTCTAAGCATTCAAAATAATCTACAGGTGACAAAAGTTCACTGAGGTATACTTGGAATATTTATTTATTCATTTCTTAAACTCATTGCACCTTTAATGAAACACTATATTTTAATTCTCTTATTTTTGTTATTTCAATAAACAAACATAAAGTTAAAAGAAAAAATGCCAAACAACCGGGGGTGACAAGCTGTCATTCGCTTTCATTTTGTGTTACTCCCCAAATTTCCCCAACATATGAAGAGTACTTTGCTGTTCCCTGAATGGTGAAATCAATAGGAAACTAGGACACAATGAACCAATAGAAATTTAGCTATCAAAGTTTATCTTATCACCCATTTTGGAAGCCATGGAAGTAGCAGAAAAAAGAGAATAAGAAGAATGAGTTTTGGTGTTGCATATGTTCCAACATTGGCTGCTGTGATCACATGGCTGTTTTTGCCTCAATAAGGATACGTTTGCCTATTGTGAGCAATATAACATAATCTAGTTTTGTATATCTCTTTTCCTGTTCTTATTTGAGTTTAGCTGTATGAAATATTAAACTAAATTTTGATATATATTTTTGTATATTTAAAATGGTAATTAGGGCAGAGAATCAGTTGTTAATTTATTTAAATTCCATCATTGGGTTAAACTGTTTACATTTCAACTTAAGAAGAATGTACTGGTAACTCAGTAAGTACATTCTCATTATTAAGAGAGTTTAGAAGGAATATAACTATAGAGAGTTGAATATGAAGGGATGATATCTAAGAAAAACTTCAAATTAAAGAATGTTAGAGGAATATGCTCAGGGAAAGGGTTGAATGGGGTGGATTACTTCACATAAAAGACGCAAGAAAAAGTTTTCATAGTGAAGTTGAAGAGGTGGAATGTAAGGGGGAAGGTGAGTGAACCTTACTCTCATCAGAATTGACTCAAAGAGGAAATAACATACATCCTCAACTAGGTATAGAAATCTAACTCTACAAAGAAACTTGGGAGGGAAGGGAATAAAAGAAGGGGGGTTGGTGATAGAAGAGAGGGCAAATTGGAGGAGGGTGTAATCAGAAACAAAACATCTTTGAGGAGGAATATGGTGAAAGAAAAGATAGAACAAATGAAGGGGATAGGATGGAGGGAAATATAGTTAGAAGTAATAACTAGGAACAAAAATTGAGGTAAATTTCTCTCATAAAGGCCTCATTTCTTATATATATATATACAAAACTGAATAAAATTCATAAAAATGAGAGATTTTTCAATTGATAAATTATCAAAGCATATGAACAGTTTTCAATAGCCATATGAAAAAATACTCTCACTATTGATTGGAGAAATACAAAAATAAATGATTCTGAGGTCCTACTTCATACCTATTAATTGACTAATAAGGCAAGAAAGAAAAATCACAAATGTTGGAGGGAATGAAGGAAAAATGAGACATTAATGCACTGTTGGTGAAGTTGTGAACTGATTCAACCATCCTGTAGAACATTTTGAAACTCTGCCCAAACAGCTGTGAAACCATACAGACCCTTTGACTTAGCAATGCCACTCTATGTCTTTATTCCAAAAAAATATAAAAAAGCAAAATTGAAAAAAAGGACCTATATGTACAAAGATATTCATAGCAATTCTTTTCTGGTAGCTGGGGGTTGGTAATTGAGGGAATGCCCATCAATTGTGGAATGACTGATATCTGATATGTGAATTATGGTGGAATGATTGACCTGTGATATGTTATTATGATGGAATATTGCTGTGAAAAATGAGCAAGATGCTCTCAGAAAAATCTGGTATGACTTATGTGAACTGATGAAGGGTGAAAGGTACTATGTACAAAGTAACAGCAATATTGTAAGATCAGCTGTTAATGACTTATTTTTTCTCAGCAATAGAATGATCCAAGAAAACCCTGAAGGAATGATGAAGAAAAATGTTTTCAATCCCCAGACAAAGATGGTGTCTGAATTCAGCCTTTATCAAATTTCTAGCCTTCTCACTGTTGGGGGGGGCAGGATGGGAGGGAGGAAGGGAGAGAATTTGGAACTCAAAATTTTAAAAATTAATGTTAAAATTATTTTTACATGTAACTGGAAAAAATATAATACTAAATAAAATATAACTTTAAGCAAATAAGTCCTTTTGATTATTATAAATACCCAAATTAACTACAAAGAAAATATGGAGTATACTATCTGCATCCAGAGAAAGAGATGATAAATAAAAACATGTATAGAATGATTTTATATATACATATAGATATTTATAAACACATGTATATGCATATTTATGTCTAATGATGGTCATCTCCAGGGTTCATATTCAATTATATTTTTATTATATCATGTTATAGAAATGTTTATTTTATTCCATAACTTGAAAATAAAAGAAATGATATTTTAAAAATAAAGATGATGGGTGGCTTGGTAGTACAATGGTTAGAGCACTGGCCCTGGAGTCAGGAGGACCTGAGTTCTAATTTGACCTCAGACATCTAATAGTTGCCTAGCTATGTGACCTTGGGCAAGTTACTCAACCCCATTATCTTAATTAAATAAATTAATAATTAAAAAAAGATAAAAAAATCACCTTAAAATCAAGGTGTACTCTGTTAAAAAAAAAAAAAGAAAGAAAACCCATATCTTACAGTTTATAAGCTTCTTATCAAAAATTCTTTAATTATTTCCTAATAGAAGGAGTTTTGCTTAATTTTCCTTGGGGGAAGTCATTTAAAAAGAGCTGTAATGAATATTTCATATACATTAAAAAAAAGAGAATAGATCAAAATCTGATGGAAGGGTTCAGTCTGTTGCTTATATACCATGTCGATATGTACCCACCTCACTCTCAATCTAAAGATACAACCAGGGACCTACTCCTTAAAATTATAAGTGATGAAAGTAGGGAGAACAATTATGACATAGCTGTTCTTATATTAACATCACAGTTTATGTATAGAATCAAGGAATAACAACCTACTAATTTACTGAGTTTTTAGTGTAACTTTTGCACCATAGTTTTCTTCTTTTAACAGAATTGACCTATTAAGTGATTGACAACCAATTTGACTGCATCTTTGAGTCATATAGGAAACAGTTTATTCATTGATGATAAGTAAATGACATGATCTAGAAACAGAAGTTTCTTGAGCTGTCTTACAAAAGCTATAAGGATGTAATTACTAGCAATTTAATGAAGACTATAGAAGTGAGAAAAAGAAACAGATGCATTCCCTAAATGTTGGTCTCTTGGGTATCCCAAACCTGAGAAGATGATTCCAAAGTTATAGGTATGTGTTATTACCATTTTTAATGACAGAAGAAAAGAAAAGAATAAGTCAGGTACTTTTCTTCCTATTCAATAATGACTCTATTCCTGTGGGAGAAAAAGCAAAGATCATGACTGATAGTGGCAAATGCAAGCAGGTGAGATTTCAAAGTTTATTCTTAGCTGACATTTTAGAAGTATAGAACTGCCAGGGAACTTCTCTAGTCCCATAAATCAAAGTAATTTTTATATTAGGTTAAAATATCTCTGGTACAGTAGACAGTTACATTTAGAGTCAGAAGATTTCAGTTCAAATCTCAGCTCACAATCTATATTTGCAACCTTAAGGAAATGAGACAAACTCTCTAGATTTCATTTCCCTTTTTAAAAAAGTTTCATTTATTTAATTTATTATATATCATATTATTATATTTATATTACAATATAATAGGAAATATAGACTATAAATATATTAAAATATTTATTTATACATAGTATTTATTTTCATTTCCCTATATTTAAAGTGAAAGAGTGTGACATACCTAAACTTTGACAGACATAGTTTCTGAGTAAATAATCATTTTATTAATCATGTTAGAATATAATTAACAAAAATTATCATTGATACTCTCAAAGATCCCTAATGGAAATCCACTCAAAGCTTATACCCACCTTGGAAGTGTGGGTATTTCTAAGGGTTGCAATTGACTCATATTGGTTAAAAAGTAATGAGACAATGGATATTATAATGAGAGGTGGACAAATTCTAATGAGGGGCTGTGAGATTTGATTTGGGTTATGTCATTTACTTCCAAATAATCCCTGCTCTTGGGCAATCTAGATAAAAGATCTTAACCCTAGTGGAACACAAATGGTCAGGAATGCTTTCTAAGATTTTCTGATTGGTCAGGCAACAACTTCACCTCAAAAAGGTAGTCTAAGTGGGGTAAATTTTGGGGAAAGGTCAGGATCTGTCCAATAATTTTTTGTTTAATAATAATTTCTCTCTGAAAATTAGAGTTAACTTTCAGAGTTAAGATTACTAATCTGGTAAATATTTATTAAGCATCTGTTATTTCTCAGACATTGTGCCAAGCAGTGAGGATACAATTACAAAAGAAATAATAGTCTTTGCCCTCAAGGAGCTTATCTAAAAAGAGGGGAAAAAATCACAAAAAGAGACAGGAACCAGGAAAATTGGGGAAGAAAGAACACCAGGGCATACCTATTGCTGGGGCTGCTTCTACCGTGGAGTTGAAACCAGGAAGGGCAGCAATATAAATTGGAGTGATTTGAAAGTCCACTTCATGTCTTCAGTAAAGCAGAGCATGGAACCCTACCTATCAACCCACCCTCCAAACAGAGGGTAGAAGAGTAGGCAGAGCGAGGTTGAATCAATCAAGACTTAAATTAGTAAAAGGTCATCTTGTTCAGTGGGTTGGAAACATTTCAGAGAAGCAGAGGCAACTTATACAAAAGAATTTATTTTCCATTTAATATCCTATCTGAATAGAACTACAGGCCAGAATTCACCTAGATTAGATTCTCTTTACTCTTCAATTAGAACTAACTTATACTAGTTATGTAGAGCTGCCCAAGATTGAGAAAACTATCTTATTGTCAGTCCTGTCCTTCACAAGTAAGTAAACAAACTTAGGTTTTGTATATAGAATTTATTATTAATATACTGATAAAATGATAATTTTTCAATAACTCAATTTAGAAATACTGTCTCAAAAAATCTTAATTTTAAAAAATAGTGCTTAAATCTTTAACAGAAAAAATAGCTATCCATTATAAATTAATGGTGGCAAAGATTGAAGTTTAAGTACATTTTAAGTACATTTTATTAATATTATTTATGCTTATATTGCTTATATTTATCTATGTATACTTATTGCTTTAATCTCCCAATATCCCATACCTCATAGTAATAAATACAAAAGAAAAGCAAGCAACAAAACTAATCAACACATTGAAAATATCTAACATTATTTGGAGTTTTCTATATTCAGAGTTCTCCCTTATCTCTGAAAAGAGGAGGAAGTAAAGTTGCCTTCTCATTTTTTTATTTTGGGACCAAATTTAGTCAATTCAATTGAAAAAATACAATTTTAATTATTTTGTTGTTGTTTCCTCCTTCATTTATATTGTTATTGTCATTATAAATATTGTTTTCCTCTTTCTGTATATATCACTCTACATCTGTTTTTCCTATGCTGCTCTGCATTCATATTGATTACTTCTTACAGCAGTGTAATATTCCATTATATTCATGCACAGCAACTTTTTTAGCTATTTCCCAATCAATGAATATCTACACTGTTTTCTAGTTTTTGCTATTTTAGAGTGTTACTATTAATATTTTGTTGTGTTTGAGACTTTTATTTTTATGTTTGACCTTTTGGGCTTATAGCTGTGAAATATTTTGGTTAAAGGATGGACATTGTCATTGATTTGTCTGCAGAATTCAAAAATGCTTTCCAAAATGTTTGGAACTTTTAATTCCATTAACAATGTATTCTTTCATTGACCTAACCACAACCCTTCCACATTAACTGTTTCCTTTTCTTGTATTTTTTTTCTGATTTTCTCTGTGTGCTTTGAAAATTGATTGCTTTGGTTTTAATTTGTTTATTAGTGACTGGTAAAAGAAGACCAGTAGAGTGATTGATTGATTGAGTTGAGGTGACAGTAAAAACAGGATGGTTGGTGATCAATGGACGACCTTGACCTTTTAGAGTAATGTATTTCCCATATCATAGAGGTGGTTCCAATAAATTATTAACCCTAAAAGAATTAGGAAAGAAATACTTGGAAAGTTTATGCTCAGATTGGTAAAATAATTAATTTTTTTGTTTTAGAATAATTTTAAAATTTATTAAAAATAAATTATCAAATAAATATGAATATGATAAAGTGCTGTCTTTATGATATTTGAAAGGATGAGTGGATAAAAGACAGACAGTAGTTTAATTCTGTAGATAGGCAGTAGCATTGTTTGGTACGGAATATGATTGCTATCATTTTTATCTAATCAATCCTTTTCTTGGAGTCATTTTATTAATTCATTCATCTGTAAGATCAGAATGTTGTATTCAGTTCACCTCTTTTTCTTTTAGAGATTGGAAGTGCAAGTATGGAACTTGTTAGTCTGAATTAATGCATTGGTTAGTTTTGCTGATTTTTTCCCCCTAATTCTAAATTAGATGGTCCTCTTTAATGAGGAAGGTAACAATGACTCTCTTTGCTATAGAAGGTAAAGGAACATATGTGGTATGTGAAATGATATGAAATTATTTCAGTATTTTAAATAAAGAAAAAAGAACAGAATAGTGAATTTAAGATGAATATTAGAGGTAGAAAAACAAAACATGATTAAATAGTATTTTGAAGTGTCTCTGCCCCCCACCCCAGCAATCTTGTGAGTTATCTGCCATTGACAAATGAGGAAATTAAGATTCAGAGAATTTAAATGACTTCTCTGTCTTTATTCCATCATTAGATATTTAGTATTTGAATATAACCCTCTTGACTCGGTCCAATACCCTTTCTTCTAGTCTCTTTAAGTTTTTTCTTTTAAAAGCATATTGATCCAAGTAATCTTAGTCATTTCCCTCTAATATCTAATTCTCAAAATGTGATACAATAAATAGAAGTTCAAAAACTGACAGTTATCATTCTAACTAGGTCATTATCAGCATTTTCCTCTAAGGAAAATTGTTTAAGGATCATCAAAGGGAAATAATATCATTTTAAATATATATTAACATAAATATATTTATATAAAGATAAATGAGGTGATTTTGAATATAACATATGAGAGTACATAATTAGACATATAATACATGCGTTATTAGGTAATATATAATTGTGCAATGTTATAATATGAACTATGTTGACTATAAATGTAAATATACATGCATGCATGTGTATTTGCAGACATGGGTGTATAAAGATATATTGTATTTATGTTTGATGGGTATATATGTGCATATGTTTGTATGCAAATGTACACACTATATATGCATGTATACATACATGTATACAGCTCACATATACACATGCCTATATATATATGTATATATAAACTCGTTATATTTGACCTTTTCATTTCCTTTTGGCCTTTTCGTCACATTTTTATCCAAAGATAGAAAGGCTAAACGTCAGTCCATAGAAATTATCACTTAATATATGAAATTCATTTATATGTTTAAATATTAGTTGACATATTGATTATATTCAATATCTTATTCAATAGTTTCCTAAAAGAATAATGTTTAAAATAAAACTTTTTAGTCTCAAATCACATTTTCTCCTTGAAGTTATTATATCATTATAATATCAGTGATGTTCTTATGGAAAAAAATTCTCCCCAACAGTCTCTTACTAGTCTTACTACTACTACTACTACTACTACGACTACTACTACTACTACTACTACTATTACTACTACTACTACTACCACTACTACTACCACTACCACTACTATTACAGGAACTTACTGCTGAATTTTCCCACACAAACCTTACTAATGTAATGAACAATCAAGTCATATTATTTTTTAATACTTGTTGATTAAAAAGCACTTTGCATTTAATTATTGCTTTATTAGGAGCCTTCACTGATTACTAGGGATGAATGTTTGAATGTTTAAAGAGCTACTCTGACTAGCAGTAGTTTGGTTAGTAGTGTTTTCTTCATGTTAGAAAGTGCATGTTATGTTTTCTGGCAAATAGCAGTTTTTACATGGTTAAGTAATCAAGTCAAGAACTGAAGGAAACCTGTCCTTTAGTGAATATGTTTTCTATGCTTTTACTGAATACTGAAAGAAGATGCTATATTAGATGGAATGCTAAACTTGAATTCAGAAAGATCCGAGTTCAAATCCTAGGCAAGGTATTTAGCTTCTCAGTGCCTTGATTTCTTCATCTATAAAATGAAGATGTTATTATTGTATACATGTTACATAATATTCATGAGGGAGATCTATAATATAAACAAACAATTATATAATACAATGTATACAAATTAATCCATATCTACATATCTTTAAATCTACATATCTTTGTCCATAGGTAGACACAGATATACAGAAGGCACATATATAGCCAAAAGTCTTGCTTCCTCTATTTGGTAGGGAAATTTGTCTATTGGCTTGGGAAATAAGAAAAAAGCCTCAACTCCATTCCTATCTTAGGAAACTATACACTTTTAATACTTAAATAAAATATATTTCATGTTAAAAATCTATATTGTATTTTCTACGGTGAACCAAATTACACCTTAGATGTGTTGACCTCTAATAACAAATCCCATTGCATCAATGGTCACTGAGTGGAGCTAACATCCTGGAGGGAGAAGATTCACTTGACTGATAAGGTGCTTCTTTTAATGGAATGTCTCATATCCAGCTCACCTGCCCCATCCTGAGTTGAAGGCCTCTCCCTTGATAGCAAAGGCAGATAATGATGTACAGATGCCTCCTTCTGATAGTTGAAGTGTATAAGAATTGCTCTCCAAGACCCATTTTGGGGTTCAGTTTTTTTAGCCAGACTCCATGCATGCATGTGCATCTGCAAACTTAGAGAAATATTGATAAATATGTAGGTTAACCTATTCTGTTTTTTCTCTCTTGATACCGAACTCTTGAGTTAACATCTGCACCATATTAGAGTAAACTCTGAAGATTAACATATACATATATATATATATATATATATGTATATTTGTTATTTTTTAAACCAAACTCACAGAAGTTATCAAAGATTAATTTTACTTCCTGATGTCTGATTTGGGCATAGAAGAAAATAAAAACATTATATTTCTTTTCTAATCTATAATTCTAATTTTTTTCATAGAAGTAAACTAAAGTAGAAGTCAGAATGTCTAAGTTGATCCTTATGATCTATTTAACAACCCTTTTCACTTTTGTTTCTTTATCTGTGTAAGATTGCATTATTTACTTCACAGCATTTTACTGAAGATCTTTGAAATATTGTTTATAACTATTTGAGGCAACTACAACAAACCAGATAAATGTGAGTATCTCCAAGTGAAGTTTATATTTAGGTACACACACACACACACACACACACACACACACAAACAATTTGACAATAGAAGCATACATATCCAATGTTTTTATTTAAAAATTACCTCCCTCTTTCTAACTCTCTGACTTTTCCCCATCTGTATTTTTATTTTTTTACTATTTTATATACTCTACCTTTGATTTCTTCCATTCAAAAATCGACCTCTACACCAACTACATTTCTACTTGGAATTTAGCTTTCATTTCTAATTTTATTAACATGTTAATTAGACAAAAATAAAGAATAAAAAGAATTTTTAGTAATTTTTATATGCCTTATCAACTTTGATCCCGCTTTCCTAACTTTTCTGTTTCCATACTTAGTGAGACAGATAAAATGATTAAAAACTAAAAGCATCATCCTGCATCTGATATTTTCTGGTGGGATTCCTGTACTATCCTGAATGCCTAACTTACTCTGGAAATTATAATAGGTTAACAGAAGCTAGAATATTCTAAAATTTCAAGAAAATTTAGCCCCGTCATTATAGCTGTATTCTAATCTTGACTCAGTTATTAAGCAGTTAAGGATCCCTAGGGTTAATCACTTAGCCTTTCTGTGGGCAAAATCATCTTTTATCAAAGAGGATAATAATAATAATAATAATAATAATAATAATAATAATAATTGTTATATCTCATTTAAATATTTATTGTAAATTAAATTGTGAAGTTTATTGTCAATTACATTAAATTAAATAAGAAAATGTGTTACATGTTTTGTAAAAAGACAAAGTTCCATACAAATGAAAGTAAAGTACCAGTTATCAAAACTATTCTGTATCACAAAGAAGAGAGAAATAAATATAATCTCTATCCTATGGACATGAAGCTCATTTGGATGGCAGATAGCCTTATAATTGTTTGATTTTGCTTATAACATTTGAAAATATAATTTGGAAATGTAAACATTGTGATAATTCCTGCTGGTGCTTTAGTTATTGTATACTTGTCCCATAAAATAGAATAATATTTTAAAAATAGTAAAAAGGCTTTCATAATGGATAATTCTGTCAGAATATTTTTATAGTATTCTCTCTAATTGTTTTCTATGTATGCTTCATTTTGTTTTATTATACCTAACTATATCCTCTTCAGGAGTCTAATTTCTTCATCACTTCTACATCACTTTTACATTTCTATTCCCTGTGTATCCTTA
The DNA here is from genome assembly GCF_037893015.1 of Macrotis lagotis. Lineage (NCBI taxonomy): Eukaryota > Metazoa > Chordata > Mammalia > Peramelemorphia > Peramelidae > Macrotis > Macrotis lagotis. The sequence goes on from NC_133666.1 coordinate 276,016,972, forward strand.
TTTCTTTGAGTTATTTTTCTGTGACTGCTTTAATCTTTTGATTATCTACCTTTCTATAATGATTTTTGTCTCTCTTTATGCTGATGCCACTCATTGTCTTACAGTGATATTTACCAATGAAAGTATAAAACTTTCTTTTATTTATTGTTCAGTTAAAAAAAAATCACCACAGTACATAGTCTTTGGTTTGCTTCTACGATAATGCTTAATTTAGCTCTCATAAAATTAATGATATCTATATACAAATTGGATAATATTAATATTAATATTACTTAATCCCTAGCAAGAGAGCCTTGCTATTTTTCAGAAAACATTTGAAACTACTGTTCATTCTTTTGTCTATAGAGGAGTAATTCTCATTCCCCTGCCTACCCTCACTGCAACCCTCCTGCCCCCAATGGCATGGTTTGAAAGAGCACTTAAATTGTACCCACTATTTTTATAGGATGAATAAAGGGATTTTCTTAATCTGTCCTATTTTTAAAATGATATGGCATGTGACCTAGGGATTTATGTGTCTAAATACATTATAGTAATTAACCTGCCTGCCAAGATGAAGCCTCTGCATCTTAAGTCTACTGAAGCTAGGAGGTGTTGAATTATCAGCATGTATGGACAAAGAATAATGATCTAATTATCATTTCTTGTAAGCACATTGTCTCTATGTACATTTAGTGCTAGAGAATGTATAAAACTGAGATCCCCAGTGCATTCACCTTCATTTTTTTTTCACTGAATTGGCACCGGAAATAATAAAAGATTAAAAATAGAAAATAGCATTCAAAAACTCAGGATATTACAATGCAGAGGTTACTTAACTGATGCCAAAGCCAATTACTCCCTCTGTTTCTCTTTATCACAATCCTCTGAAACCTAGAAAAACTTTGTTGCCCTACCTTAAAAGCTGGCCTTGATCATTCAGCTAATGCCTGTCAAATGCTTATGGAAATACTGTCCTATCCTATCCAACCAGTAAAAACTCAGAAAAATGATGTCTCAGTATTCCTCCTTTAATTTGTTTTTAATTGAAATTTGATATAAAAAAGACAATTTATTCATTAAAAGCTGAGCAGTTACAGCTTTTTTTATGGAAAAAAAGTGAACTGTCCCATTTATGCCCTATCTTATCCTATTTATTATATTATTATTATTATTATTATTATTATTATTATTATTATTACTTTTGAATCTTATATTTAGTTTTAGGTGGTTTTAAAATCAAAGCAATGTTCAGAATTCAGAATATCTAGTCATTATCTTGATCTCTCAAAATAGACAAACTATATATGTATTTAAAGGCATTCAAGGTTAATATAGAAGCTAAATAGTAAAAGAAATCTACATTGCATGGTCTAGGTTTCATAATATCTACTTAAAAGGTGTCCATATCTTGTCTTCTCTATAGCTTATAGATGAAGTCTCTGGATATGTAAGGAAAATGTAAGAATAACAAGAAAAATAAGAGCTTGTAGTTCCAAATTCCCCACCTCGAGGTCATTCAAATCCCTCTGTTGTTCCATAGGAATTAGAGTTGGAAGGGAACTTAGAAATAGTCTGTTAAAAAATCCTTCATTTTACTCATGAGAAAAGTGAGGCTCCTTTAAGTGAAGAGACATTCTCATTGACACATACAACATAATATAAACTCTCTCTGTTCTGGTTGTCTGTTTCCCACAAGATATGCCACTAAGATTCCACTATTGCAGAATGAGTGTGCACATGTACATGTACAAATGCATATATATGACAAAACCCTTTCTGAAGTCATGTTGGCTCTCAGGGAGGTGACTATCTTCTAGGTAAAGGACTGATCAGCCTATTGAGAAGGATTCAGGAAAGCATCAATGACTAAAAGAGAAAGACCCCTCTGATTGTCACTGAATGATCTATTTACTCTACTTTTTTGGTGTTTTCTGCCTGACAACTCCAGGAAAAATGCCAGGTGCAGAACAGACTTCTATATACAATATTTGTAGATCCAAAGCCTTGGATACTGTCAGTCATGAGGGTTTATGGAAAATTCTGATGCCTGGGGTAGTTCATCAGTTTTGTACATCATGTTTTCCTGGGTTCTGGATAGTGGATAATGTTCTTGAGATTTCTTATCACCAATGGAGTGAAACAAGGATGTATCCCTGCTCCCAGGCTTTTTAGCATGTTATTATGCCTTCACTGAGGATGAATATGGCATCAAGGTCAGCTACTGCACTGATGGGAAATTCTTCAACTTGAAAAGACTATGAGCCAAGACCAAAGTGGAGAAGGAATGTTGGGTGTATGGTCTTCTATTTGCAGATGACAGTGCTCTCAGTGCCCCCTCTGAAGCTGAGATGCAACAAACTATTCTCTGCTGCTTTTGTTCATTTTGGTCTAACAATTAACTTCAGGGAAACAGGTTCTCCATCAGCCAGCACCACACCCTCCACAAATGGAACCATTGATTACAGTAAATGGAGAAACTCTTGAGTACTGTGGACAAATTCATTTACTTTGGCAGTGTCTTTTCCAAGGAGGTAAACGTTGATAATGAGGTTGACACTTATATTGACAGAGCGAGCTCAGTATTTGGGAGGCTCTGAAATAAAGTGTGGGAGAGAAGAGGTATTAGACTGACTACCAAACTGAAGGGTCTACAGAACCATTGTGCTGATTTCATTGCTATATGCCTATGTAACCTGGATAGTCTACCAGTGCCATGTCAAGAAACTGAATTGCTCACATTTAAATTGTCTTTGGAAGATTCTGAAGATCACTGGGCAGGAAAAGATACCAGACGGTGAGGTCCTTTCTTGAGCTAAACTGCCTAGCATTACAACATTACTGCAGAAATGGAACTATGATGGGCTGGACATATTGTTAGAATGCCAGAAGAAAGGGGGACAGAAGAAGCAATACCAGCACATCCTGAGCGTCTCATTGAAGAACTTTAGAATTCATTGTATAGCATATAGGAGACACTGGCACAAGATTGCCCAGCATGTCTTGTCCTCATCAGTGAGGATGATGCTTTCTGTGAAGAAGGCAGAATTGAAGCAACTCAAAGGAAATGTGACATATGTAGGTTTAGAGCACCCACTCCAGGTGTTCACATGGACTATTTGTGCCCAACCTGTGGTAGAGCATCCTGAGTTCGTATTGGTCTGATCAGCCTCAGTAGGACATACTTTATAATTTGTCTCAAACATTGTCTCCTTCAGTAATGAAGGACAAAAACAAACAATATGAACAATACATGTATATAACACATTCATATATATAAATATACACATACATACATATATTAGTCATACCTATACTATCTACCTTGTTTAGGAATGCCCTGGTAGGGAAATTCCCTTTACTGATGTATGTCAGTAAGTTTTGTACAGTTTATAGTCTTAGAAAATTACTTGGAACTTTAAGATATTAAAGGAATAGTGACATGCCTGTGGTCAATCAATATATTTCACAATTAGGAGTTGAACTCAGTTCTCCAAACTCTAAAGAAACTCTCTAATCATTATATGTTGCCTCTCCTGAAACTATTATATTTTAGGATTTCATATTGTCTATGAAGTCTTCTGGACTGTGTAAACTAGTCATCAGACAACAAACACATTCCATAGATTAATTAGCCTATTCTCCAAACTTTTCCAATAATGAAAACAATGATTTAAAAATTTACTATCATGCTTTTAGGAAATCAAGCCCCTCCTATTTCAGGATGAAATTTATTTGCTTTTCTTCTTAAGGAGAGTTAAAAATAAATTTTATTAATTTCTCTTCTACCTCCTCCCCACTCCTACTAGAAAAAAGGAAGAAAAATATAATCCTCTAATAAATATGTATCCTGTTAAGAAAAAATACATTATTTTGTAAATATATGTTATTTCATTTAATGATTGTGCTTCCCCCTCAAATCTCTCTTCTTTGATTTCCCCTTTATTATAATTTCATTGTTTTATAGATGTAATTTTCTATTTTATGAATCTATTTTTTCTTTTATAATTTCTTATGATCTGAAAAGAAAACTGATAATAGCCAATTATACATATATATATATATAAATCTCCAAATATAAAGTAAATTAATGGAATAATAGGGGTATTTTCTGTTTTTAAAAGGTGTTATGATACATAACCATTTGAAAATGTTTAAGTATGCTGTTATAAATTTGTGTGGGACTTATTTGTATTTATTTTATTATCTCAAATAATAGGGAATGAACTTTAAATTCTTGCTGCCTGGGGAGCAAGAAAATCTTAGTTCACTTATCTTCTTAAGAAAATCTTTTGGCATAGTTGTCTGATCAGCACGAGAATGGAATCCTCTGTAGATGCTGTACCATTTAAAGAGTCTATCTTTGACACTAGTCCAATCACACTGATTGCTTTGAGGCTCTGGCCTCTGAGACAGGGTGGCTGCCAAGAACAGTACTTATCTGCATCTGCAGTAATAATATCCTCATCATGGTGATTTTCACCTAGGGTAGTCAGCAGTAGGGGAGTAGGTTGTTGAATGAATAAATGAAAGAATTAATAATAAGTGATCCTTCTATAGATAATCTGACACAGGAACCTAATGTAGTGTGAGATCGGTCAAATACTAAGCAAACCAGAGAAAAATCCATGAGAAAAGTTTAGGAGAAAGTTTTGTGTCTCCCAGTGTGTCTACCTAGAGAATATGGGCCTCTTTGGGAGGCACATTAACACTTTCAGGCCACTAGGGGAGTCCATTTAGGAAATGACCAGTGAAATATACTTAACTATTCCCTAGGAAGTCTGAAGGTGTTAATATGACTCCCTGAGTTTCTAACTTACTCTTTTGATGTTGCATAAGAATTTAAGAATGTTAGTTTGATTTTTTTTGTTAACCAGAAATTGTTATAGGAAAAATGGGTGGTGGGGTGGTTAGTAATAAGAAATAATAGTTATTTGTAATAAGAAAGTGACCACTCAGAAAGTATTAAGCTATTCCTTTATATCTCAGGCAACTATTGGCAACTGGGAAGTTAAATGAAATTTCTTGTCTATCTGTTCAAAGTGTGGGATATTCTTGCTGGATCCCAGCCCAGGTGTTGTAGAGATTTACCAGCTTTATTGTCTTGCTAATGTAGATCTTCACCAAGCCTAAATGGACCTGAGATGAAATCTGAATTTGTGAATTCCTAATCCAGTGCTGCTTCTGGATTATATATGTTTGTAGGAATACACAGAACACTATGCAATTGAAAAAGACTAGAGGCAATGAAAGGTGTTTCCATAGTACATGAAGGAAACTAAAATTGAGAATAAAAGAAATCGGAAAAAGCAATTACATGTTTTATTTGTGGGAAATTATGACTTTTATACTTTTTAGTAGAAGAGTAAAACAAATGACTTATAGTTATCTTTTTTTCTTAAAAAAGTAGGATTTTAAAAATATTTACTATTTGATAATTATCATTTCAGTGTACCATAGAATAGTAACACCAAGGTAATATGGATAACCTTCCTCACAGTTATATCTGTCTAAAAGGGGAATAGATTAACAACGATATAAAATATTCTACTTCATGAAACATTTTCAAAAGAATAGTGGATTACTCTGTATTAGATATTTGTAGGGAGGAGTCTGGTTTGGTACAAGTCTGATTAGGTGACCTCTGAAGTCCTTTCCAACCCAGAGATTCTGTCAAAATTTGGGCTACAATTAGATTTGATTCGTCTATTTATTTAAATTTGCCAAACATTTATTGTTTCTCACATACAGGAAATTATGCTAAATATCAAGAGGGTTATAGATTCAAAAAAGATAATCTCTGCCTTTTGGAAGTTTGCAATCTAATGAGTGAATGAATGATAAAGCATCTATTTAATGCTATTATATGTCAAACACTTATAAAAAGTAAGGAATAGAAACAGAAATAGAATATATAATATAATCATATATATATACATATATATACATATATACATATATATACATATATATATATATAATCAGATATAATCATAACTAAAGGAAGTGATTCCAATTAGGGGAGATAGTACATAAGCATAAGAACTGAACCTGAAATTTCATTGCTTCAGGGAATACCTGGAAAAGAACTAATTTTTTCCAATGCAGGGGTCAATTCCATCTTTCTAATTTATGGTCTTAAAGACTTGCCAATCTTCTCAGCAATGCAGTAGCTAGGGACAGTGCTGAGGACTTGTGATGGAGGGTGCTGTCCAATCCAGAGAGAACTGTGGAGTCTGCATGTAGATCAGAGTATAGCATTTTCACTTTATTCTTTTTTTGTGCTCCTCCCCCCATTCTGATTCTTCTCTCACAGAGTAATTAGAATGGCAGTGTATTTGGCATGGTTGTGGATGTATAACCTGTGTCAGATTGCTCTATAACTTGGGAAAGCGGAAGTGAGGAAACAGGATTTGAAATTCAGGATCTTACAGGGATGAGTGTTGAAGGCTGTCTTTACATGTAATTGGAAAAAAATAGAATGCTATTAAGTAGAGAAAAAATGCCAAGAACTCTGAGAGGTTTCAACTTGCCCCAAGTCTCACAGACAGTGTGAATGCAGTTTGGCCTTCCTCTAAGGCCAGCCTTCTATTCTCTCCCCGACACTGTCACTAAGAATTATAATATCCAAATAATGCTACACCTACAGAAACAGTCAGACCACAAAGTAGTTAATCATAAATGCATGAAGGAGATTCAAAGTGCTATGTGAGATCTCTGTGATGAACAGACATTAATGATATTAGTCATCAGGTAGATAGCATTTATGTTGTAATTTAAATGATTTGGAGGAATCCAAAGAAAAGGAGATGTAGGGAGTACATTCTGTACAAAGAGAACAATATGAACAAATATGTTGAAGTAAAAGCTTGAGTTCAGGGTTGTTAGGAATCAAAAAATTAATTGGGTTATAATCTAAATTGTATTGATAGTACAATGACCCAAGATTATGGAAAGTCTGAAATTTTAGGCTAAGGCATTTGAACTGTAATCAGTAAGTAATGGGGAGTTGTTAAAAACTTTAGAGAAGGATGACATGACCATAGAGGAAGAACTGCTTGGTAATCATGAAATTTGGCTTAGAGGGTAGGAGGAATAAAGGTTGAAAAATCTTTTGTTGTTTAGTTGTTTCAGTGGTGTCTGACTTTTCGTGACCCCATTTGGGTTTTTTCTTGGCAAAGTTACTTCGGTGGTTTTCTTTATCCTTCTGCAGTTCATTTTATAGATAAGGAAACTGAGGTAAATAAGGTTAAGTGACTCATCCAGGGTTACCCTATTACTAAGTGTCTGAGGCTAGATTTGAATGCAGAAAGAGGAGTCTTCTTGACTCTATATACATTGCTCTATCCACCTAGCTGCCCTAAAGAGACCTATTAGGAAACTTACAGTTGTCTAAGTGATGAATGAGGATGATGATGGACATAATAGGAACTACTGAAAAGAATGAGAGAGATATTATGAAGGTAGAATTGGCAGGCAAAAATGATTAAATAAGGGAAATGAGAGAAAGGAAAGAATAATAGCCCCAAGATTTTGAATATGGGAACATGAATTAATGTTTATTCAGTTGACAGAAATACTAAATCTAGGTTGAGTTTATATTTGCAGGGCCTAGCACAATGTGGCTTCATCTGACGTATTTAATGAATACTTTGTAATTTGAGGAGGATTTGGGGCAAGACCATTAGATTGGAAACTGGAGCTTTCATGGTGGAATTTCATCCTTATAATTTTCCATCATTATAATTTTCCATTTCAATTATCAGGGTCTGAGATTAATGCAAAATTGGAGGATTGACAATATGTAAAGTCCCTTCTAGTTCTAAAATTTATACCTGTATTAGATTTGTTGAATTTGAGATACAAGTAAGACATCAAGCATAGCTGTCCTATGAGAAAAATAGTGTGATTAATAATAATTAATAGTATAGATACTAGAGATTTTAATCTGTCATATAATTGAGTCAATATATGTATTTGTATATATGCATATGCGTTTATATATACATATATTTATATTGATAACTTTTGTTACTCATATCTTAATATAGCTTTCCTCCCAAAAAGAGAAGAAATCAATTAAATCAACATTTATACAATATTTGCATCCTATAATTTATGAAATTTATCATATCTGTAGTTCTCTAAGTCTACTGTAAAAAAGGAAGGTAAAAGGAAAGAGAGAGAAATGAAAGGTTATGAGAAAAATAGATTTCCCTGATTTATTTTATAACCTGGTTGGATACTCAAAACTAAATGTTTAATTACTGAATCAAATTATGCAATTCCATTACTTTATGAAGGAAAATCAGAATATATTCCTTGATTGCATTAGAAACCATGATGAGAATTAATAATGTAATGATTTGATTGGCAGACCTGGGTATGTTGTTATTTACTTATGGTCTACACTACAGCCTTCCAATCTTATCCACTCATAGGTACATAGTGGGAATAAGCAATTTATCTTGATACCATGCTGTATTTATATTTTTTAGCACTTGTATAGTGCCTGACATATAGTAAGTGCTTAATAAGTGCTCTACATCGAAATCTACTCACCATTCAGTCCTATTTGGATACATTCATTAAATAAACTCTAGTATAATTGTGCTGTCATTTTGTCTTTATTGTTCTAGACCATGGGTTATTGCAAGAGGGACACTGTCAAAGGCTTGCTGAAATTCAGATATACCCTACCTGGGACATTTCTGATTTATCTTTCACATTAGTAACTCTAAAAAAAATAATGTTAGTATCACATACTTTATTGAAGCTATGGTGACTCATAGAGATCAAAGCTACCTTAGTTTCTAAATGCTTAAAAATTATCTATTTTACACACTGCTAATAGGATATTGATTATACATAAGAACTGGTTGAGATCGAGTTCATTGACCTGTAGTTTTCAGGATTCATCTTCCTTTGCTGTGCAAAAAAAGTAGGTATATGTTTGCTTTTGTTCATACACACCTCTTATTTTCTTCAGTTTCATAAAGATCAGAGGGTTGTGCAATCCTGTTTCCCCCCCCCATAAATATGTGATTTGAATTCAAGTAGGGCAGCTTGCAGTTCAATCATCACATAAAACTTAACTCTGCTTCACTATATCTTACTAAACTAGATCATGATGTTCTAATGAGCATTAGAGAAAAAATAGGAATTGCAAGGAATTTTTGGTTAACTTTTAGTTGACTAGAAATGTAACCTCATCAGAATAATCTATTCTTCAGGTATTTTTAAAAACTCTATTGTCTAGAAGTAAAACACCTTCCCATTTAACCTACATTTAGAGGATATAATATGTAAAGAGAATAATTAGTACAGCTAAGTGGCACAGTAGATAGAATACTGGCCTTGGAGTCAGGAAGATTCAACCTCAGACACTTGCCACTTACTAGTCATAGGACAACTCACTTAAACCTGATTGTCTGGAATCCAGGGCCATCTCCAGTCATCCTGATTCATAATATCTGACCACCAGACCCAGGTAGCTTTGGAAAAGAAAGTGAGGCTAGTGACTTAAAGGCAAGGCACCCCCTCACTCAAATCCAATTCATGTGCTTGTCATAGCCCCATCTCCTTGATGTCATGATCTTCTTCAAGAATGGAGGACAAATGTCAGTTCTTTCTATTTATCTCTCAAATGTCTATCTATCTTTCTCTACCATTTCATCTCTTATCTATCTATCTATCTATCTGTCTGTCTGTCTGTCTGTCTGTCTATCTACCTATCTCTTGCCCATCCATTCATTCATCTCATCTATCCATCTATCATTTATCTGTTCACCTGCCTGTCTGTGTCTATCACCTATCTATCTAATCTATCTATCTATCTGTCTATCTATCTATCTATGTATCTATCATCTATCTGTCTATCTGTCTTCCATCTAAGAAGAATCATGAGAGGCAGAAGTAGTAGTGCAAGAACTGTGTTTCTAACTACTCTGAGATTGGTATCTGATTGTGTAGCTCATATGTCATATTTTTTTTTGTGTATATCTCATTTCCTGATATTTTGTTGGTGCTACCCAGAACTTCCTGTCACCTCCATTTATTTATCTCCATGCCCAAATCTTTTGAGTTTGAATTAACCAGCCATGGAACCTGCTGACCCCACTCTTGTACTGAGGCCAAACTGAATTATTAAAGAACCTTGGAGATTATGGTCTCTGATAAACTGCTTTATGATAGTCAAAACTTGTGATAATCAAAGCTCTAGGTTTTATATACTTTATTCCTTTGAGTCAGAGTATCTTCCCCTCTGCTTCATTCATCATAACTCACATATTTATCCTCATAATTCCAATCTCTTCATCTTTCCCTCTTTTCACAAGCACATTCTTCCTTTTCCAGTTTGAGCTCAATTATTACATTTTTTTGACCATTAAGTGTCTTCTCCTAATTTTGCCTTGACAAGAATCAACCCTAGGTTCTCCTACCATCTATCTTCTCTACTTTTACTCATATATTGTTAAACATTGGTATTAAAAAAGTCATTCAATCTTGCTAAGAATTTCTGTTTTCTGATCTCAATTAAGTCCTCACTACTTTTTCTTTTTCTTATTCTCTGGCTCACTCCTGACAACAGTTAAATCAATCATACACTTCTTAAGTTCTCTATAATGCATCTACCATTGTTGTTGCTTTTCCTTTCTTCTGAAACGGTACCAATGTCATTATGAGGGTGGTGTCTTGACTAGTGTATATTCTCAGTCAAGGAAAATCAAGACCATAAAAAACTTCCTCTCTCCCCTAATTCACTTTCTGAAGGCCTCTCTGGCTTTTTTTTTAATCTTTGTTTTATATAACCTCTATCACTTCTACCTCTTTCAAGTCTCTTCTTTATTGTCTTATACAACTGTTTTCTCAGATACTGGATAAGTCTCTTAACCTCTCGACTTCTATTTCCTTACTTGTAAAATAGGGATAATATTAAAATCTAACTTTCTTGCTTGATGTGAGGATCAAACCACTTAATATATGAATATATTTTTTAAATCTTAACATGCTTTATAAATCTTTGTTGTTGTTGTTAGTTCTGTTGCTTTATGTACTATTTTCTCATTTTTTTTTGTTGGATCATCACCTATCTCTTACCCAGATTCTCCCATTGTCCAGTTCTGTGTTCTATATTGTGTGTATATATATATATATATATATATATATATATATATATATATATATATATATATATATATATGTATATATATACATATACATATATATACATAAATATATGTGTATATTTGTGCATAAACACATACATAACATATATACATTGACTGTGTATATATACAAGCATGCATACATGTATATGTGTATGCATATATACACACTTTCTTAGTCTACATTCATGCATTTTATTATCATTTTGATGCATATTTCTGGTTATATACACGTGTATGTATGCATATATTTATATGTGTATATACATTTCAGCTTTGATTTCTTACCTGAGTTCTATTCCTATATTGTTAAATGACTATTGAGGATGCCTACTGAGATGTTTCATTAGCATTTCAAACTCTGTATGTCCAAAATCTAACTTGATTTTTCTTTAAATCAGGTCTTTTTTTTCTTTAGTTTTTTTTTTTTGCAAGGCAAACAGGGTTAAGTGGCTTGCCCAAGGCCACACAGCTAGGTAATTATTAAATGTCTGAGACTGGATTTGAACCCAGGTACTCCTGACTCCACGGCCGGTGCTTTATCCACTATGCCACCTAGCTGCCCCATCAGGTCTTTTTCTAAGATTTCCTTCTTTTTCTTTCAGACTGACTTAATGTTACAAACACATAACTCTATTTTACCCTTTATTTTCCTTTCCTCACCATGTTCACTTAGTGTGAAGTTTGTATCTCCACAGCATCTGTTGTAGTTATCCCTTTGCCTCAACTTACAGGATCAGGTCAATAGTTAAGACATCATTACCTTTTACTTGGATTATTGTAATAACCTCTTAATTGGGTTCTTTGTTTCCAGGCTTTTCCATCTTTAGTCTATCTCCCATATGGCCATCCCAAAAAAATCTTCCTGAAGCTTATTAACTAATAATCATTTCACTCTTCTATTCAAGAAACTGTAGTTTATTGGGTCTAAAATTAAATGCAAATTATTCAGTTTGTCATTTCAAATCTTTATAATCCTTATCATCTTTTTCCTGCCTCCCTTACCACATTTATTTTTCCTTACTTCCATCATGTCATCTATGATAAAGTAAAACTGGAGATATTCACCAAGCTCATTCCTAATCTTGAAATTCCATCCCACATGTCCCTGTCATTGCATGATTTTTTTTCATTCACTTATTTTTCACCATGGTTTATGGAATCCTTCATCTAAAATTTGTGTTTGGTGCCAACTCTTCTATAAATCCTTTTTTTTTGTTTTCCCATTTGGTAGTATTTTCTTACTCCTATAATTCTTTATATTCACTTAAATGGGCAATTTTATAAGCTTCTTGTATGTGGGACTTTTTTTCTTTTTGCTCTTTGTGTCCTCTAATATATTAAACAATGGAGAGAATATTATATCATTATATTATTTCCCCTCTAATTATTAATGTTGATATCCTCAAAATGTTTTTTTTAAATAACATTGTCCCTCAAGTCCTGGAAGACTAAAGAAATTCCTATGCAAGTTTCACCTTAAAAGAGGTGAATTGACCTAGTAAGGATTAACTAAATGAATGAATAATCCCTATTTTACAGATTATGATATGTATTTGGATGAACAAATCACAGAACCAATCCACTAGTGGCCATATCAAATTTTTTTCAAATATTTATTTAGGTGGCAGGGTTAGATCCTTCTGACTCCAGGTTTGGTACTATATACAGTTTGCCACCTAGCTGCCATAGAACTATGTCTTATACAAACCATCATCCAGAGACAGGATTAGATCTACCACGAAGTTGCATTTGATCACCAGAAAACACATGCTGTTACTTGCTGGCATTAATGGAACACTGAGGTGACTGATATGGGAGGAAGAGAAACTAAATTCAAAGACCATGAGATTCCTACAACATCTTGAGTATCAGAGATAGTCCTGTTTCCTATCAATCAGGCCCTGGGGTGAAATGGTTCTGGAAAAGGCAAGTGAGAAGGATATCTTGCATAGCAATACCCTTCACTATAATAAACTTAATTGTGCAAGTCATTTCACAATTCACCCTCTTCCATACTAAAGGACAACAATCTTTATTGGTATTATTATTATTATTATTATTATTATTATTATTATTATTATTATTATTATTATTATTCCATACAAACAATGCAAATGAACAGGGAGCTAAACTCAACCTTTTTAACAATTGATATTTTATTTTATTTCTCCAGTTATATGTTGTGAAAGTTTTTCAACATTCATCTACGAGTATATGCAGATTTTTAAGTTGCAAAATTTCCTTCCACCCTCCCTACCCACCTTCCTCCCCTTAGCAGTGACTAGTCTGGTGAATATTGTACATATACATTTGTGTTTAACATGATTCCTCTGTATGAGGAGTTAGGATTAAGGGGAAAGAAAGCAAATCATGAGATAGGAAAGAAAAACATAACAGAAAATTTTGAAAAGTGAACATAATGTTCACTCAGATTTTACAAGGTTTTTTATTTTGTTTTAGTTTTCCTTTGAATATAGGTAGTTTTGTCCATAGCACATCTCCTAGTGTTGTTCCAGCTCTCTGAACTTCTGAGAGGAGCTGCTTCCATCAAAGTTGTTCAACTCATAGTGTTGTTGTTAATATATACAATGTTTTCTTGGTTTTGCTCCCTTTACTCAGCATCAGTTCCTGTGATTTATTCCATGCTTCTCCAGTAAACTCTTGATCTGAGAGGAGGAAGAATCCCTATTTTACAAACAAATAGCCTTTGGAAAAATTATACAATGCTTTTTAATGATTCCAAGTTTCTTCAGGAAAAAGGTCAGTTTTGTTGTCTTTTTTAAATATCAAAATTCATCTGATGCTGCTATATTGAACTAACTTGGGCTCATGGAATGCCACAATCTCCAAAGAATTAAATTTGAGGATTACTAAATGACATTGGAGAAGAATATAGTGGTAATGGGTGGACTGCTTACTATTACCAACCAAAGATGTGTGAGGGACATAGAATATAAGATGTCACCAGACAATTATCTTAAAGAAGTCCCTGTCATATAAAAAATGAATCACAAATGTACAGTCTATGTACTCTAATAGTACACTAGTAATATCAGAAAATTGAGAAAATCTTCAGAACATTGGGTAGACCACATGAAGGATTTGTTGAAAGACATGGGCAAGAGTTGCATAGATTGAAAAGGCATAGATGAATTGTTGTCTGCCTTGTTGGAGGAAGAAGTCTTCCTTTACTGAAATTTTAAGTATCCACCACCTATCAAATGTCTGATTCACAAGGAGTACTTAAGAAATATTTCTTAAATTGTTTTAGATTAGATTGAATAGGCTGGCAAGGGATAGGGAAATTCTCTATTTAGGTTCTTCAGGGATTAAGAGAATTCAGTTATGTGATTGGTTGATTTACCAGAGGATTTAACAAAACATCCCATAATAAATAACAATTTACATTTGTCTAGCAAGCTTTTAGAAGATTCAAACATCTTTCCACTCTCTTCTTCTAAGAACTGAGGTATAAAGCGATTAGGGGACTTGACCAGTTAACGAGTAGTAACTTTCTGAAGCAGTATTCAAACGCAAGTCTTCCTGACTCCAAATCTTACTACTCTGTCCACTAGATCATGTGGCCTCTTATGATATGCTGGTTTATTGGAAGACTTAGCAAACAATTCTATAAATATATAGTTAAGTTACATATGCCTGTAAACTATAGGCTAGAGGGGCATTCTAGAATGGCCTCTGTCTAGATTGCTGAACCTCTTTTCTGGGAAGATTTGTTTCCAAACAGAAGTGTTTTCTTCAGTAAAATGAGGGTAAGATAATTTGAAATTTCTTTTCTAGCTCTTGGATTACATAATTCTATATTTACTTCCAGGAAAGTTTTGCAAGTTTCAGTTCTTTTAACCCAGTAGAAATAATTAATCTCAAATAAAGAGGCATTATGCACTTAAATGAAAAGTATTTTGTTTCATTCCATTTTAGCATTGACAACTTGAAATAAGAATTACCGCCATTCTCTCCTTTCTTTTTCTTAGGCTAGTGTTCTAAAGATTATCATTCACTTAATTATTTTGTTAAGACAATTTTTCATATCATCTATGATTTTGTAAAAATTCCAGGAGAAATGAAAACATAAATGCATTTCAAGTGCCTACTATCAATTATAATAGCCAGCCTTTGTCTTAGTAGTCTTTGGTATTCATTGAATAACTGGGAACACTATTTGTTATAAAATAAAATTTAAAATTAAGGAAGATAACCCTGTATTTTTAAATTACATTTACCTACCGAAGGACTGAAAGGATTTGATCAATTTCTTGATTAACCAATGCTCCATGACATGATCCTAAAAGCTATCTTAACAGTTTACATATATAATGTTTTATAATTTACAGCAATTCTTTAAGGTAAGGAGTACAAATATTCATAGCTCTCTATTTCAGATGAAGTAGGATCAATGACAAGCCAAGATCCTTTCATTTATTTTTATACTTTATCATTGTCTAAAACACTAACATATATTGTATGAAAAGCTAATTATTGATTGAAATCACATTAAAGAAAAACTGAAATAATGCTATATAGTTGAATTTATAGAACATTGTGAATTCCTAGGTATTAATAACTATCTTTAGTTTGTATTTACCTAGTTAGCATAAGTATAATTTTTTATTCATAAATCTGATAACATAAAAGTTGACTATTGAATATTATGGAAAAATGCTATAGTTAAAGAAGAAAGGCAGCTAAGTGATACAGGGAATAGACTACTAGATCTGGAGTCAGGAAGACTCATCTTCTTGAGTTCAAATATAGCTCAGACACTTAGTAGTTATGTAACTCTGGACAAATCATTTAAACTTGTTTGTCTCAATTTCTCCATCTGTGAAATGATCTGGAGAAGGAAATGACAAAATATTCTAGTATCTTTGCCAAGAAAATTCAAATAGGGTCACATGACAGAAAAATGACTGAATAACAATAAAACTAAATAATGCCAATAAATGATAATGACATCTAATTTTAAGTAATGTGTTTATAAACACTTATTCTTTATAGATCCTGAATTTCTCATTGACATTGGATATTTGTCAATATTGTTTCATATAATAATATGGAAAAGAACCTAGATGTCACCTAGTTTATGGCTGAGGAAATTGAAGTCCATATAGGTTATAATATATAACTCATGAATATTATTTTATATAAAGGTTATAGACTAGCTAGCATTTATATAGCATTTGAAAATTTGCATGATGCTTTATGAATATTAACTCATTAATGATGGTTAAATGACTTGACACATGTCACATGTATAGTAACAAGCAAAGAGTGGATTTGATCATAGATTCTCTTGCTTTGAAATCTAGTTCCTATTCTCCCATAACATGTCAGAATCTCTCCTCAAAGGCTGATTTTTTTAAAAAAATCAAATCTGAGTATTGTATTCCTTTCCTTTTTGCTTCTTTCTTCAGTGTTCTTTGGAAATCTAGAACAAAATTATAAACATTTTTGAGATGAGTTCACTTGATGCATTTTTTTTCTCCGTGGCAACTGTGAAGGAACAGTATGTACTGCATGCTTGGTCAAAGTGCTTCAACATTTTTTTTCTATCTCGGTAGATAGGACATCAGTTTCCATTCCATGCAATGAAGGATTCATAGTACCTCTAACTGGAAGATGTACAAAGTCTACTAGGGATATCACTGGTAAAATATAGAGGAAGCATTTAGGAGAAGGTAATACATATGACTTTTTGTTATTGATTTTTATTTCAATTTTCATAAAATTATAGTTGTATGTAATATAAGATATTACCTTATCCAAAACCTTCATTTTAAAGATAGGACTCAGAAATTCCTGTTGTTGATATTCAATCTTTTTTTTTAAATATATGACTCTTCATGAGCACATTTAGGATTTTCTTGGCAAAGATACTGGAATGATTTGGCATTTCTTACACTTTACAGATGAAGAAAATAACACAAGTGGGGTTAAGTTATTTGCCTAGGGTAACACCACTAGTAAGTGTCTGAGGCCAGATTTGAACTCAGGAAGAGGAGTCTCACTGACTCATACTCTGTACCTAGCTGCACCAGAAATACTACATGGGAGGAAAAGGACACAGCTGGCTATGCATAGAGAAGAATAAGTTAATTTAGGTATTTTAAATGATTTTTTATAAAGAGATAAATCAATTCTGCTTTTTGAGCTATGACCTAAAAAATATTTTATTCAATAAAAATAATGAGTATGATAAACAGAAGAAAAAGAGAAAGAGATGAAAGAAGGAGAAAGGAAAAAGCCAGAAGGAGAAGGGAGCAGAGAGACATGATTAGAGAGAAAAGGGTCAGTGAACATCACTCTGATGTAAGGATATTAATCAAAGACAAGTTTTATCATGGAATCTTCACTTGCATTGAGCCCCTTCACAATAAATTATCCCTGATACCTCTGTTATTTTCAAAACTGTCTGACTCCTGCAATTAATAAACTACCTGGGTACCTTTATATATTTTTAAAAAATATTCTTACTTTTCTTTCTTTTTTTTTCAAGTTTTATTTTGTAATTTATTTTTCCCAGTTGCAAGTAAATCAATTTTTATTCATTCATTTTAAACAATTTCTTCTTTTATAAATGAATTAATTTCTTGACTTGTGCATATATGAAGCAAATGAAGTTTTTATAAATTTACTTTGGAACCTCAGAAGTATGGGCTAATTTATGAACTAGCTGCAAACATTCTTTTGAGATTTCAAATGGTTGAGATTTCCTATACTTTCTTCTTTTCAGAAATTGGGGCGACATTTTTTCCCAAATCTAAGAATTTCGTTGAAATCTGAGACTGTTCATCCCCAAATTAAATTCAGTTTGTTGAACATGCTATTCCTAATAGGGGTAATATATAATAGTTAGGACAGCTAGGTGGCACAGAGGACAGAGCACTGGCCTTGGAATCAGGAGGATAGGAATTCGAATCCAATTTCAGACACTTGACTCTGACTAGCTGTGTGACCTCAGGCAAGCTACTTAACCCTGATTGCCTCACATCCAGGGTCATCTCCAGAAGGTACTGATTCATATCTGGCCACTGGATCCAGATGGCTCTGAAGATGAAGTTGGTGACTTAGCACAGCATAACCTCAATCAATTCCAATTCATATGGTATCATGGCATCATCTCCATGATGTTGGGTCTAATTTAAAATGAAGGACAAAACATTATCATTATTATTATTATTATTATTATTATCATCATCATCATTATTATTAATGATGGAATCTGAATCTTTTAGGAAAATTTTTTGAAAATTTCTCTCTCTCTCTCTCTCTCTCTCTCTCTATATATATATATATATATATATATATATATATATATATATATATTCTAATGGATTACAAATCTCTATCCTCAGTAGTCAGAAATAATTTTCCTTATATCTATATGTGACAAGGCCCTCCCCCCACCACATACATCATGGGTGTATTGTTGGGTAGCTTGAAGGGAGACAAAATAGTCCTTTCTAGGCTCTTATCCCTTCTTCCTTCTTCTCAAGGGTCCTGTCAGAAAAGGAGTCAGAAGTTACAATCAAGAGAAGCTTTGTCACTCTACTCTCCTCAGAAAGAGGGGTATCAAGCTAGAATAACATTTGTCTTATCCTTTAAATATTATTTGTCCAAGGGATATAATCAGGTTCAAACTAATTTTTGCTCACTGGTTCATTATTGAGGAAGTAGAAAATATTAACTTTGTCTTTAAAAACAAACATAAATTTTATGCAATAAATGTCAACTTTGTCTTTAAGAAAAAAATGACTTGCTTGTTTATCTTTCTGGATCTTGTCTGCTACTCCAGGATGATGCCAACATCCTGAAGGGAGAAGATCCCTGTGCTTCATGGAGTCTAATTAGTAAAAATGCTATGACACTGAAATCCTGAGTCAAGAAGGGGCATTTTTCTTGATATAATGGAATTTCTGATAGTGCTTCTCCTTCCCTAAGGAACCTATCATGAGTTGATAATCCCTGATGGGATTATCAGTTTTGGTCCCCCCCCCCTTATTTTTTTTTTGTTTTAATTCCATAAGAATGCTTCATCATAAGTAAACTTTGAGTTCCTAACCAGACCCCATGCATCCTAACCACCAGCCTAGAAAACTAATCAATATGTATGTCAACCTAATTTCCTTTGTTCTTTCTTTGCTTTCTTTCTTTTTTTTTTCTTAGTTTTTTGCAAGGCAATGGGGTTAAGTGGCTTGCCCCAGGCCACACAGCTAGGTAATTATGAAGTGTCTGAGGCTGGATTTGAACTCAGGTACTCCTGACTCCAGGGCAGGTGCTCTATCCACTGCGCCACCTAGCAGCCCCCTGCTTTGTTCTTTCTTAAGACCAATCTCTGAAGGTTAACATATATTAGCTTAATACTATTTTGTCTTTATCACAAACAATTTCTTAAAGATTTTGAGGGGGAAAGAGGATCCAAACCTTTATGTTTAAGACTTAACCTCTTTCCCACCAAATATGAGTTCCACATTTGACACAGCCAAGAAAAAACATTTACTCACATTCATGGCAAAAAAATAAAATCAAATCAAACAAAACAGAGAAGGTATACATAGGAGAAAATAATTAGCTCTCCCACCAGGAGTGAGGGAACACAGTTCAACCAAGAGAGAGAGTCCTGGATCTCACCAAATGGGAAGCTCCCCAGTGTCTCTAGTATAGCAAATTGTAAATAAGGAGATGATGAAGATTGCCAGTTCCTCTCACATCTCCCCAGAGTTTTGTTTTGTCTTTTTTTCCTTCAGCAATCTGATATAGTGTTGATCGTTTCCATATTCCCTCTTGAAGCAAGAAACCACAATGCTGGAAGTGATAATGGGGCTCCAAGAGACTCAAAGCTTGAATAAAACTCAAAGGCAGAACAGGAATCAAGGGGATTCATCTCCACCTATAATGGGGTAGGGGGGAGACATCCAATTTGTGGGCTAAATATAAAACTGGCAAAATTATTTAGTCTGGCACTGTCAAGGTAACTGCCAAGGTAAATTCAAGATACTTGAAATTCAGTAAATCTAACAGCACTATAACAAGCTAATTTTTAAGTTGAGAATTTTGTATGATCTGAGAATTATGTTATAAATATCCATATGGCCCTTGGCAGAGAAAATGTTCCCCACCTTTGACCTATAAAGAAAGAATGCCATACTAAGGGCTTTGGAAATATATATATGTATATATACATATATATATGTATATATACATATATATATTTATGTATATAATACTGTTAATAATAATAATATAAACAACAAGACTTTACTATTTTAAAATTTATAAAGCATTCTCATATATATTACCTCAATTGATTATTTCAATAATTTAGTTGAGACAACTGAACCCAAGAAGTATAGTGATTTGCCTGAGTTAACACATTTACTAAGTGGTTGAATAGAGATTTAAGTGGAGGCTTCTGAGTTTAATGTAGATTTTCAATTGCCATACCCTCTAGATCTTATGCTATGAACTATTTAAAACTCTCCATCTGTTCCCAAGAAGCCACACATCACAACCACCCCTTACTCCTTGCACTTCTTAGAAGGTCTGTATCTCTCATTTATAAGGATGATAGAGGCACTTGGGAAATGTTTATGGGTGTCTAGAATGTAAAGATCTGTTATCAAATTAGGTTATTTTTACCTAATGGAGCTTATAGGCTGATGGAAATCTGACAAAGGAACTCCATGTAGCCTTTGCACCTTTTAAGGAAGACATGAATTGTGGCTGTCCCCTAAATAAAATTATTTTAATAAGACATTTAAAATGATGTCATTAATTTTATGGAAATTATTCTACTTGGTCAAATCATTTTTATTTTACTTCTTATGATTATTTGTTAACTAAACTTACTTTCTATTAATTTTTCTTTCAAGAATCTTCCCCTGTTTTTTTTAACCCTAACAGTCTAATATTTTTTGGGGGGTACCTTGTCTTTATATTCTCTGCATCACACATTTTGTCAGATTCTACATCTTGGAGAACCATAACTCTAACTCACCAGACTCCCAAATCTGCATAACAAAGACTGATAAAATTCATATTGCTTCTTATCAGTTTCATGTTTAGCAGAGTAATCAATTATTGAAAGACTGATTTATCAATAGTCTTTCTAGCAGCAAGCCAGGTCTCTAGTAAGGAAGGTAATTTTAATAAAGAAAAGAATTAAAGCAGTTCTGAAATTCAGATAAGGCAAGATGTTAAAATAATTTTGACATTTATTACCTACTGCACATATTTAGCATCAGTAGTTCCCTCAGTCCTTGGGATGTATAGAAATTAACAGGTCAAATATCTTTGGTGGTAGAAATAGCTAAAATATGTTCCATAATATTTAACATATATTCCTCTGACCTACTCATAATAAACTTCCATATAAATAGCTAAATATTCTAAAATATGAACAATTCAGTCATAATATTAATAATTCCATCAGTCACCATTTATTAAATGGCTTTTGTTTTAGTCACAATTCTCTGCTCAGTACTGGAGCTGCAAAGAAAGAACCAAAATAGTCATGGATTTCAAACAGCTTACATCCTATTGAAGTAAGAAATGGTGTTGTGTTTTTCTTTTTCTTTTTTTTTTAGGTTTTTGCAAGGCAAACTCAGTTAAGTGGCTTGCCCAAGGCCACACAGCTAGGTAATTATTAAGTATCTGAGACTGGATTTGAACCCAGGTACTCCTGACTCCAGGGCCGGTGCTTTATCCACTGTGCCACCTAGCTGCCCCATTGTTGTGTTCTTTTATTCATTTATTTTTTTAACTGACAAATTCTATCAAAAACCATCTTTTACTCACAATGATTCAGAGACCAAACTGCCAAGAAATCAACCCAAGAATAATTTGCTACTTTTTTTCCTTCTTAAGTATTCTTTCCTGGTTTCTCATTTCCCTTAATCTCACAGGTTTTGATGTTTTTGAGCACAAATATTCAAAGGACATTCTTGTATTGGTAATTAATTGAAGGTTTACAGTTTCTTAGGAATCTATTTGCTGTAATGATTGAAAATATATAAAATTCTTGTATTTTACCTTGAAATACTGAAAAACAGGTTTGTAGGCAAAATTGCTACTAACATGTGGTTTCCTACTTTTGATGTGGTTTATTCCTGAGAAATTATATTTTAAAGTACAGTCTTTATTCTTTAGAAATATAGCAACCTAAACTGATCTTTATAAAAGGAGTTGAAGGTGGAGCTTGCAATTAGTCTATCTGGAAAGGGAAAAAAAGATTTTAGGAGCATTTTTTTTAGATGGAGATGCAATGACCTTGCACTTGGCACTTGAATAGTTGGTCATTTCTTATTTGTAATACTTTTCCATCTGGACTCAAGCATTACTAGCATCAGGGCAACAATATGATCAAGTTTGTACACAGGGCCTTCTCAAATGAAATAAAGTAGGTGAAGCATTTTGTAAACTGTTATATGACTGTCAACTACTCTTTTAATTGTTACTATCTTTCCTTTATTATGTTCCTCTAAGTTTTGTCACCTCAAGACTTGCCTGTCTTTCTACAGATCCTAAAATGTTTCCCCACTCCAGGACAGTACTTTCTCTTTCTTTTAGCTTTATCAGTCTGCCCCAAATGTTTCATTAATTTCTCTTCTTATAAATAAATGCCTCTGAGATAAGAACTCACTATTTAACAAAAATTGTTGGGAAAACTGGAAAATGATATGGCAAAAACTAGACATAGATGAACCCTATACCAAAATTAGGTCAACATGGGAACAGGATTTAGACATAAAGGGAAACAGCACCATAGATAAATTAAAAGATCAAGAAATACTCTATCAGATCTATGGAAAGGGGACAAATTTAGGACCAAACAAGAAATGGAGTACATTGTAAACTACAAAATGAATGATTTTAACTATATTAAATTAGAAGGTTTTTGCACTAATAAAAAAATGAATGCTGCCAAAATTATAAGGAAAGCAGAAATCTGGGAAACAATCATCACAACTAGGAGTTCTGAAAAATATTTCTAAAATTTCTAAAATATTTAGAGAATTGCATAAAATTTATAAGGTTACAAGTCATTCCCCAAGTAATAAATTGTCAAAGGATATGAATCAACAGTTTTCAAATGAAGAAATTAAAGTTATATATAATCATATAAAAAATGCTTCAATCCAATATTGATTAGATCAGATTGGCTAAGATGAGAAAAAGGGAAAATGATCAATGTTGGAGAGGTTGTGGGAGGATTGGGACTTTGATGTGTTGCTGGTGGAGTTGTGAATCGATCCAACCATTCTGGAGAGCAATATGGAAACATGTCCAAAGAGCAATAAAACTGTTCATTCCCTTTGACTCAGCCATTCCAATTCTAGGTCTATATACAGAAGAAATCATGAAAAAATGGGAAAAGTTCTACATGTTCTAAATATTCATAGCAGCTCTTTTTTGTAGTGGCAAAGATTTGGAAATTGAGGGGATGCTCATCAACTGGGGAATGGATAAACAAGTTATGGTACATGAATACTATGGAATATTATTGTTTTATATGAAATCATAAATGGTCAAACTCTAGAGAAGCATGGAATGAGTTACAGGATCTGATGCTGAGCGAAGGAGTAGAACCACCATACACAATAACATTGTGAGATGTTCAACCTTGATAGAAGCAGCTCCTCTCAGCAGTTCGGAGACCTAGGACAACTGTATTAGACCAGTTATAGACAATGCTATTCCTATCCAGAGGAAGAAAAACCAAGCAAAAAAAACCCCTTCAGAATCTGATGAACACTTTATAAGAATTATCTCTTACGTGTCTCCCTTAATCCTAATTCCTCAAACTGAAAAGGACTAATCTGTAAAAAAGTTTATCAAAAATATGTATGTACAATGTTAACCTGTCTGTTTGCCACTGGGGTAGGAGGGTAGGAAGGGAAGGTGGAAGGAAATTTTGTAACTTAAAATATACATATTCATCTGATAAATGTTGAAAAAAGTTTTATAATATATATTTGGAAAAAATAAAATATGAATTAAAAATAAATTAATAAATGCCAGTATAATAAAGATAATGATAATAATGGCTTCCTCCCCGAGGCATATTTATTTTAATATAAGACTTTTAGAAATTGCAATGCCATGGCTCAAAAAATAACTCCATAGATCCTTCAGGAATCTGTGTTTTCCAAATTGCATCACAAAAGCATTGCTATTTCTTTATATGTCTGTGTAAGTTAGACTTTGTCCTTAAGTTTTCTCCTTGGGTGTTGAAAATATTTCATAGAAAATAAAGTTGGGAACTCAACATTCTACATAAAAATGATGAACTATAATTTATTTTGAATATTTGAGAAACATTCATAGATCTTTCTCAAGAAATTTGCTTACAATTCCCTTTTTTGTAGTGGTATTCTCAACTTATAGCTAAGTTTCATCATTTAATGATACTATTGCAGAGAGAGAGAGAGAGAGAGAGAGAGAGAGAGAGAGAGAGAGAGAGAGATCTTTCAAGTTCAAGGACAAACTTTGTCTCTAATCTATTTTAATGCACTTAGATATAGATGAAGTCATACATCTAAGAGCATATATGTTACATATTTAATTTTTAAAAGTTGTAATTTTTTTTTACATTATTTCATTTGATCCTCTTAATAATGTTGTGAGGTAGGTTTAGGTAATTTATTCATCATTTTGCAAGTGAGAACTCTTAGAGAGAAAGCATGACCTGTTAATGGCCACACTGATAATAGTATCCAAGATGGAATTTGAATGCAGATTTTTCCTGTTTCCAAGTCTAGAATTCTTATAGATACAGCTGTAGACACTAATTGTTTGCTGCTTATTAAAATGTGAAAATAAGAATGGTAAATACATTTTTAATACTTATGATGATTTTTTTAAAATGGACTCATGATTTCTTCTTTACAGGAACTAGTGAGCTCTTGGTGAAGAATTTTTCTACCTATGCCGATGAATCACACTTTCTCCATAACTTGTAGTCTTAAAAAGTTGCCCGAGGCAATGAGAAGTGAAATGATTAGCCCAGGAACACAAAACTAATATATATATATATATATATATATATATATATATATATATATATATATATATATATATACACATATATATATATATATTTATATATATATTAAAACAGAGCCTTATATACCTAATTACTATCTCAATTACTATCACTAACAGAGATCTGAGAAATTAATGAATGATTGAATCTATTATGATCACATGAAAATTATGTTCTGCAAAATCTGTTTAAATGACAAGACAGTTTTTTTTGAAAAAAAAAGTAAGCCAACTGATAATTAGCACCAAAGAACTTGTTTATTATGTTCAGAACATTATAGAATTCATATTTATTCTTATGAATGAAATATATTTTCTAGTTATTTTTATTTTGGATGGAGTTATCTTTTTTCTAGGCACATGGTATAGGAGAAAAAATAAAGTATGATCAGGTCAACTTCTTGAACAATGCATTTGCAGTTTTAGAAAAGTATTACAAGTTATTTTCATGATGGAATACTGATTTCAAATCAAGAATATACTTGTAAGGTGATTGCTTATTTGTAGCACATTGAAATCCTTCCAGTAACATGAAAAATTCTATAGAGAATCAGAAAACGTAAGGGAATTGTACTAGCCATTACAGGTTTTTCATCATATGTTGAAAAATCGGTAATATGTTCACTTTTTTCCTATTATTATTGTTGTTTAGTCTTTTTTTTTTCATCATGAACAAGTCTCCATGACCCAATTTGGGGCTTTCCTAGCAAAAGAAGAAAGATACTGAAGTAATTTACCTTTCTTCTCCAACTCATTTTACAGATGAAGAGATTAAGGCAATTAGGGTTAAGTAGCTTGCCCAGGGTCATACAGGTAGAAAGCATCTGAGGCCAAATTTGAACTCAGAGTGAGAAATTTTCCTGTCTCCAGGTTGGAAACCCTATTGACTCTATTACTTCACTGGCCTTGTTCTAGAGTAGCAACAGAGTATGTGTGGATGTTGAGAAATTTGATAATTTTATCAGTTTAATACAGGAAAGAGAAATATTTACTGTGTCCCGAAAATAAGTTGTATATTGTAGCTATTAATAGAATGTGGTTCCTCAATAATATTTTCCTTTCCTTACCAAAGATGATTGTCATTGAAAGAGTTAAGGTATTTTATGTACTTTTTTGTTTGTAATAGATATTCTCTTTAAAAGGAAAAATAAAACAAGTTTTATGTTGGAAAACTTTCTCTCTCTCTCTCTCTCTCTCTCTCTCTGGAGTCTGCTCCAGTTTTGCAGTCTTGTGGACATTATTTTCCCTTATCCTTAAGGATTCCTTATCCAACATTGAGAAAAATGGTGATGGCCTGTAATCAACAATGTAATCTCAAATTCCAAGTAGAGGGGCATTTTCTGGAAAAAGTACTTGGTTGTGAGGAGAGGACAAAGTTGTTTAAGGCTACTGGCCTTTTACTATCTTGTCAAGCTTCTTCAACCATATAAATCTTGACTAATTCTAATTCTTGACTCAAAGCCTACAATTATTTTTCTCTGCTACTGAAGAACTTATAAGAGTTATCATTAAATCAAAGACCATGAAATTTTCAGTATGGCTGAGGTCTCTTGCTAGGAGCTTTGGGGGATTCAGAGCTCAATGACTGGTTTTTTAAACATCTCTGTATATAATATCAAACACTGTTCTTTCACTGTTGTGTCCCCAGCATTCTCAAAATAGGAAACATAGCTCAACAAGAAATTAGGATAAATATTTTTAAAATTAATTATCATTGCAAAAAGTTTTGGAAATTAAATTCTGAATATATACGTTTATTGTTTCAATGAGAATTTATGAGCAACTGCTGGGGCATTCTGCTAGACATAAGTCCAAACTTCTAAGAGCTGCTATTCTTTAGTCTAGAAAAAACTAATAGAACCAGGGTATGCTCAACAATAACCACACCTTCTTGCCTATCTTTTATTATTACTCTTATTAGCCTCTTTCTTTCCTGGATCCTCCATTTGGGACAAAATACCTGCAGTCTTACTCACTTCTCCTTGAAACTCTTCCTCTATATCTTTTTTTTAATTAATAAGCATTTTTCTCTTCCTCCCCACCATTAAAATAATCAAACAAAAAATAAAATTTTGATTGTATTTTAATATCTAGTCAAAAAATCCAAGTTGCCTATATTGTATTTTTGATTGAAGTAAGTATGAAAAATAATAATCCAATCTTATTCCTGTGGAAAAACAGGGTAAAGAGCAGGGAAACAAGAATAGACAGTTCTAGAGAATAGGACATAACTAAGGAGGAGTTAGATGACCCGTTAGATATGGGGCACTGACTGGAGACAGGAACATCTGAGTTCAAATCCAGCTTCAGACACTAGCTTTGTGATACAGGGTACATAACTTTCCTCTGGTATGCTTCAGTCTGTTGGAGAGGGAAATGGCAAACAATTCCAGTATCTTTGCCAAGAAATCCCCATGGACAGTATTGCTATCACATGGTCTTACAGGGTCATGAAGAATTGAACATGACTGACTGAACAACTGCAAAGGTGAAAACCAAAAAGTGAGCTTTTTTCCTGCTTATTTTCTCCCCTCCACATAAATATATTAGGTAATGAAAAAATAATGGCTAAGAAAATGCCAATAATCAAACTGAAATTATCCCACTGACTTAAGCTAATTAATGATGCTGGATGGGAGACAAAGATTGATATCAAAATTACATGCTCAAATAGAGAAGACATTTTCATATGCATTGCATTGTTTAATAATATTGTTAGGATAGCAAGATTAGCAAGGAAAAAAAAATTCCCGGTTGATACCTTTATTAGGAATAAAGAAGAAAGTTTTGTTTCTGCTTTGGAAATAATGCTATTTAGTCTTTGTAAGAAAGTGATTCTTAATAGACCAAAATGATGCTGACCCAGAAACCTTAAATCTGTTCTCTTTCATCAATTTATTTCTTCTCCTTAGTCAAGTCACTGAAGAATTTGACTCCATTTTCTTTTTTTTTGGTGAAATAAGATGTTCTGTAACATTGTTCTATCATGCTTTTAAATCATGTCCAATTAAACTTTTCCCCAGATCCATGAAAACAATGTTTGCAAGTAGAACATTCATACTTACCTCTAAAACAAAAAAAAGCCCAGAAGGAAGTTGATTTATATGGATGCAATTTTGTCATTATTCTAAGTTATAACCTCTTTTCCAGATGTGCTATAATGTACTATAAGCAGCATATCATCATCATTAATATGTACAGCATACATCTCCATGATGTAATGTGCCAAGATATCAATAGGGATAGGGTGTGCAATGGGAGTGAGTAGGATAAGCTGGTAGCTAAACTGAAAAGATCTTTTCAATCCAGATTTGGTGCTAAAAGAAATCACCTCATTTTGGAGATGAGGAAACTGAGAACCAAGAGTTAAAGGAGTTAATAATATTAATTATAAGAGGTCATAATTAAAAGAGGCTGTATTTGAATCCAAGATGTCTGTCTCCAGAGTCATTGAATCATGCTGTCATTAATAAAAAATTAATATTAAGTTGTTTCCTGGTTAAAGCACCAGAGAATTTGAGAGGAAAATGAAAAAGGAAAAGAAAGATAGATTTCCATTAGGAATGGTCAGGTCTATTGGATAATGAAAATAAGGATGTACATTTAAATCTTGTTTTAAGGTTTGCAGAGTACTTTGCCTAATTATTCTAAGAATTTATCACAACAAATCTGTGAGTTAAGAACTGTTATCCCCATTTTACAGATGAACAGACAGAATATTTTCCTCTGTGTGTGTGTGTGTGTGTGTGTGTATGTGTATGTATGTTTTCTAATAGTATACTGTAGATCACCAAGTGGGATTTGAACTTGCCTTTTTGATTTCTAATCCAGCACATTGCCCACATAGCCTTATAATTTGACAACCACATATTTATTTACCTTTACAGATCATTTTAACCCTAGCATATTTTTTTCTCTTCATGAATTTCAATTGTACTTAATTCATGTACAGTATATACTACCAAAGCAATTACTCAAGATCAGAAAGATAATTTTAGTTTCCTGAGTAGAGGGGCAGAAAAAGCAAATTTTTGGCAGATTTAAGTTTAAAGATCCATTGGGAGGCAGCTAGGTAGCGCAGTGGATAAAGCACCAGCCCTGGAGTCAGGAGTACCTGGGTTCAAATCTGGTCTCAGACACTTAATAATTACCTAGCTGTGTGGCCTTGGGCAAGCCACTTAACCCCATTTGCCTTGCAAAAAACCTAAAAAAAAATAGTGCATTAGTGTTCCAGTTTTCCCACTTCCCTCTCCAACATTGATTATTTTGGGGTGGCTAGGTGGTGCAGTGGATAAAGCACCGGCCCTAGAGTCAGGAGTACCTGGGTTCAAATTCGGCCTCAGACACTTAATAATTACCTAGCTGTGTGGCCTTGGGCAAACCACTTAACCCCATTTGCCTTGCAAAAACCTAAAAAAAAAAAAGATCCATTGGATCTGACATCCATTTATATCTTTTCTTGCATGGTTATTTATTGTTATTTCTGATTCATCTAAATAGCAGATTTAACTCTGGCTGACACCTGTTCCTTGTTTATTTACGATAATATTTTTTACGTCTTCTCATTTTTCTTTACTACAGATAATTATAAAAATATTCCTTTGAATATAAATTCTTCTTCACCAAAATTGTATTCTTGATAAAATATCTTCCTATTCCCCAAACTTTTTAGTATTTTGCTAGAGAATGTATTCAAGAAGCATCTAGAATATGAATATTTTAAATTCATATTCTATATGTTTGCATCAATCAATCAATCAGTCAATCAAAAAATAACTATTAAGCAAACACTATGTTGCAGCCAGTGGTGCTAATAATTGTGTCACAAAAAGAGGCAAGGAGCTAACAGTCTAATGAGAGAGACCACATGTGAACAAATATAGAGCAACCAATAGAGTAAAAAGAAAATAACAGAGGGAAAGTAATATAATTAAGATGGGTTGAGAAAGACGTCTTGTAAAAGATGAGATTTTAGGGACAGCTAGGAATCTTGGAGTCAGGAGGCCCTGAGTTCAAATTTGGTCTCAGACACTTAATAATTACCTGGTTATGGGACCTTCTGCGGGGGGGGGGGGGGGGGGAGATGAGATTTTCATAGGGATTTAAGAAAAGTCAAAGAAGTCAGTAGGTGGAATTAAGGAGGAAGAGTATTCCAGGTATGGGGAGGCATCCAGAGCAAATATTCAGAGTTAGAGTTGGAGAGTCGTTTTCATGGAATAACTAAGAGGCTAGTGTCTCTGGATCAAAGAATATGAGTTGAGGAATAAGGTATAAGAAGATTGAAAAATAGGAGTACGGGTAGGTTCTGAAAGTCTTCGAATGTCATAAAAGCCATTTCTGTTTTATACAAAGGGCACCAGTGAGCTACTAAAATGAGTACAGAAAAGCCCTGTTCTGATATATACTTTAGGAAAATCACTGAGGGCTCATTGGAGGATGGTTTGGAGTGGGAAGAGAACCAGCAAGTTCTTGCAGTAGTCCAGAAATGAGGTGATAAGAGTCTCTTACAGAGTAGTGACAATTCGAGAGGGTGAGTTAGAAGCATATTTGAGAGATACTGCAGAGGTAAAATGGAAAAGATAGTTTGGCTATTGGGATTGGAGGAATCTCTAATGACTCCTTTTTTTGTGAGACTAAGGAACTTGGAGAATGGAATTACCCTCTATAATGATGGGGGGGGAGATAAGAGTTTGAGAGGGTTTAAGCTGAAAGATAATAAGTTCTATTTTGGATATATTTAGCTTAAAATATCTATTCAATGTCAAATTTGAAATCTCTTAAATATAATTGGAAATGTGAGATTGGAGATCAGCAGAGAGGATGTGGCAGGATAAGATAGATTTGAGAACTACTAATAGAAAGATGGTAATTCAATCCATGGGAGCTGATATTACCAAATGAAATAATACAAAGAGGGAGAAGAGAAGAGAGCCCAGGGAAGAACAGTCTGGGTAAAACTGTGACTGTAGAGAATGACCCAGTTGAGGATCTCACAAAGGAGCTCTAAGGAGAAATAGTCACAGAGATAGGAGGGAGTTATTAATAGTATTAAAGCCTACAGAGAGGTCAAGGAGAATGAGGATTGAGAAAAATCCACAGAATTTGGCAAGCTCCCTTGTCAACAAGAGGATCCATCAGTGAAGTGACTGGCAGTGTTTGGGGGTTAGCCTTTGGCTAAATAGGATATGGCAATGAAAGAGAATCAAGTTAAACAACCATATGGAGACTGAATTTAAGATATTACCTGATTAACTTTATTCTTTAAATATCTATTTCCTTTCCCTTTTCTTCCCCTTTCTTTATCTCCTTCCTTTCCTTTCCTTTCCTTTTCCCTTTATTTTCCTTCCCCTTTCCTTTTTTAATTAATATTTTATTTTTCTAAATACATGTTAAGAAAATTTTTTCAACATTCATCCATAGTATATATATAGTTACGAAATTTCCTTCCAACCCTCCCTTACCACCTCCATCCCCTTAGCAGCAAAGTCAGCTTAAATGTACATACGTATTTTTGATAAACATGTTTACAGATTGGTCATTTCCAATAGGAGGAATTAGGCTTAAGAGAAAGAGATACATTAGAGATAATTTTTATAAAATGTTCAACAGCTTCTGAAGGTTTTTTTTTTCCCTTCCTCTGGATGAGGATAGTACTGTCCATAGCCAGTCTAATTCAGTTATCATCTCTTTGAACTACTGAGAGGAGCTGCTTCCATCAAGGTTGATCATCTCACAGTGTTGTTGTTAATGTGTACAATCTTCTCTTGATCCTGCTCCCTTCTCTCAACATCAGATCCTCTAACTCATTCCATGCTTCTCCAGAGTCTGACCATTTATGATTTCTTATAGAACAATAATATTCCATAGCATTCATGTGTCATAACTTGTTTAGCCATTCCCCAGTTGAAGGGCTTCTCTTTCCCTTTCATTTCCCATCTCTTTCTTTTCCCCTTTCCTTTCCTTCTTTTTTCATTTGCATTCTCTTTCCTTCCTCTTTCTTTTCCTTTCTTCTTTCCTTCACCTTCTATTTCCCTTCTGTACCTATTCCTTTTGTTTCTTTCCCTTACCCTTCCCTTTACCTTTCCTTTCTCTTCCTTTCTACTTCCCTTCTTCCTAAAGAATTTTACTCTCTCCCTTCTCTTCCACCTTCCTTCTCTTCTCACTGTTCTCTGGCAGCAGCTTAGGGGTCCAACTAGGCTTATAGTACTTTTTGCTTCCAGGATGTGGCTTCAGATGTTTGATTTGACTTCTGTTTTGGCTCTTTGCTCTCACCTATAGTAACACCATCTTCATTTCCTTGTTGCTCTTGCCAAATGGTTCAGGATGTTTTTCTATTTTTTCACATTTGTCTATCAAGATGTGAATATTTCTGTCTTGCATTGTTGGAGTCTTCATTATCAAAGGGCAAGAAATCTTATGGGGACTTTGGATCTCCACAGTCTATATATTTCTCCCTTCAGTGATATAGCTCCAATGATACAATACTATACTGGAGATTTCTTTTTATCGATGTTATTTTTTTTCACCATTACATCTGTCAGACGACTCAGCCTATAAGAATTCACCATAAGCACTTAACTATATTTTTTGCTGTGCTGGATATTAGGGACTCAATGCAATAAATGAAATAAAGTAATTCTTACTGGAAAATAGATAATATCTTATGTTCCATGTCATTTCCCATTACAAACTCTGTATTTAAAAATCTTTGTCCTTTTCCCTTTGACACTTGGGATGAGTCAGGATGGATGCTCTCTTTAGAAGAGGAAGTTACCTTCTAGACCAGGAAGTTCTTAAATATTAGCTTAATCGATCTTCACTAAGCTCTTATTAAGATACTTTCATTGGAAGCTATTTCTGAATTCATTTATATCATATTGAATAATTTCACTTAATGAATTCCATCCAAATCTTAAATCTACAATCTCTTCTAGGATCATGGATCTTTTATCGTTATGTTTATGGACTTAGGAAAAAGGTGGATATAAAATAAATCTTAAAAGACAGTAAGAATGTTATAGTATTTTCTGTCTGTTAAGATCCTGACTTTAAAATATAATTGCATTCACTTATATTCATGGTAATCAAGAAATGAAAATTAGGAATGGATTACTAAGTGACAGACTACATAAAACTACATAAAAACAGTTTTACTTTTCTTATCTTCGCTTTGGGTAGCACCATTGTTTTTAAGCTAGAATGACTGAAGTGAAATACTTTAATTCTGTCTCATTTGTTCAAAGATTTTCTTTAGCCATCATAGAAAGTTAATTATCTTATGGCATGGAGATCTATGGCATGGAGATTCTGCATCTGTTTTTTTATATTAACCTTCTAAAATATTCATGGTACCATATATTTAGACTTTTTTCAAGGCATATTTTTATATCTGTCATTATTTTAGCTAACCTGATATATAACTTTAACAGATTTTTATCTTGTAAATTTTTCATATTTTTACATCCAAGAAAGTATTCTATAAGGGAAACATGCTATAATTAAATTCATTATATCAGGAAAAAGACTGATGAGAAGAGGCTATGTGGCACAGAGTGTGTTGGATCTAGATCAGAAGACCTGAGTTCAAATCATGGCTGTTCCACTTACTACCAATGTGACCTAAGGCAGATCTACTTCCCCTCTGTAGGCTTCATTCCCTTCATGTATAAAAGGGAGAGCCAGGGACTGGAGTCAGAAAGATCTGAGTAAGAATCAGATTTATATTATGTTGTTATATCACATTAAATTAAATAGATAAGACATGAATACCATGTCATATCAATTGTAATTATATATATATCATTATATTATATATCACACAATAAGATATTCAGTTCAATGTGATGTGATATGATATGATGTGATGTGATGTGATGTGACCTGTTTATTGTGTACTTTGCCTCTCAGACTTGGATTCATTGCCTGTAAAATGAAAGGATTGGACTCAATTGCCTCTAAGGTTCTGTTCAGATATAAATTTAAGAAAGAAAATAAAACCAAGATATGAAAAGATATTGAAGAGTATTAACTTTAAATATCTCTTATTATCTTAAATATTATATTCAGCTTTATTCATTTCAAATAATCATCAAATTAAAATGTAGTAAAATCATTTGATTCATTCTCCACTCTTACAAATGGGAAAACTGGGGCTGAAAGAGGTTGAAGATTGTTTAAGGTCACAGATCTAGTTACTGGAACAGATATTAAGCGTCAGAACCACCAGGCTTCTATAATACTAAATTCAATATACTTCAGTATAACCTCTTTATAGTTAGAAGAGGTTTTTGTAAATTGCTTAGCACAGTGCCTATGACATAGTAGGTACTTAATAGATTCTTGTTCTTTTTCCTAAAAGAAATCAGATTTTTAAAAATTTTTATACTATTTCATTTCCATATTAGTAAATAAATTATACTTCTAGTATAAATAT
The DNA here is from genome assembly GCF_037893015.1 of Macrotis lagotis. Taxonomy (NCBI): domain Eukaryota; kingdom Metazoa; phylum Chordata; class Mammalia; order Peramelemorphia; family Peramelidae; genus Macrotis; species Macrotis lagotis. The sequence continues at coordinate 276,051,616 of NC_133666.1, forward strand.
TTAATAATACATTTATTTGTCTCTTTTGAGGTTAAGAAGACCTTAAAAAGTCCTGCATGTTATAACTTCAAAGTAAATTTTGCTAAACCTTTTGATAGAAGTAGTAGTAGTGCCTTCTTCTGATCAGGATCACTATCTGCATATAACTACCACCCTTCCTTCTGTAAGGGATTCTTGACCAGGAGTGTTCACAGATGCTTTAAAATGCTACATTTGGATAAGAGGAAAATGAATGACCTGATGAAACTAAAAGAAGTAGAAATTAAGACATACATGGTAATTTCAGAAAACGTGGGAAACTTTAGGTGCTATGAATTCAGTTAACAAATGTATTTTTGAATGACTTTTTATGTCTAAGTCCACATATACCAAATATACAATTTCATTATGTTTTTGGGAGAATTTGGTACCTTAAATGCCAAGAGTAAAGCAAATGCTTTTTTATGCTTTGTCCTCGGTGGGGATGATAAAATACTACAAGCAGCCAAGAAGAAAAAAGATGTGATAGACCGAATCCTTTCATCCCAGATGCCTGCTTAGCAATGCAGAACAAGATGAAAAAGTTGGCAGCAATAAAGAACACTTTGTAGACAAAGGAGAGAAAGCCATGCTTTAGTCTCAGCATAGCTTCAAGTAGGTCAGTAATGGCAATAGTCCTTGCAATCTGGGGCTCCAGATCAATCAATTCTGTCTCATGGATGATGGTGAAGAAAGAAAAGGTTTTCATAACTTTGTGAATCATCAAGCAACTTCAGAGAGTTAGGGAGAATTTTATATGGATGACTTAATTTTTAAAATAATAATTATTTTTTTGGAAGGAGAAAGGATAAAATTTTTTATCATTATGTGATTGCATATATTTTTTATTTCCTCTTGAGGTAATAACTCACTATTTAATTAAAAATATTAAATATAAAAATAAGGTGGTATTTTTGAACTACATTTCCTTTTATATTTGAATATGATTGAACACTCCTTCAAATATAATGAAACATTTTTGAAAATGTCATAAATAAATAAATTATGAATATTTCTATAGTATAATGATTGCCTTAAAGAAGCAATAAAGTACTGTTAGAAATAGAGGTTCATGAAGTGGATGGTGAAACATTAACTTCTTATAGCATTTGGCCTGGTAGTAGTCATTATAAGAAGCCAATTCTGGTCATGACAGTAAGGATAGGAAAAAATAGGACTGGAAAGAGTAAGACATAAAAAAGCAGCAACATAATATATTCATACATTGAATATGCTTTGAGCATGTGCCATGTAAAAGTATCTGAGGTAATTGCTCAATATATGACATAACCCCACTTTAAAGGACATGATAGATTAGAGTAATGGTAGAATAGACATAGAATGGATAATTACTTCCTAAGTTCTATGGATAAAGTAGACTAAGATAGTTCCTGTCCTGAAGGAGCTCACATTCCAGCTGGAGAGATGTTACATAAGAAGAGTTCATAATCATGTTCCTGATAGATGGAGAGGCCAGTTAGTGATTAGGCTGAAGGGAGCTCTGAACACCTTGGGCAAAAATGGTATGGAGGTGTCAGAAAGACTAGGAGTCCATTCAAGGATTGGAGGCGGGGGAGATTCTGAGATTCCTGAAAGAGAAGTAGGTGCATGGAAGTAAGACTCCAGGTGACAGTAGGCATCATGAGTTAGTGGGAGGAAACTGGACAATGGGCCAACAAGGACTGAATAGAAGTGGGAAAATTCATAGACTTTTTTTCCTTCCTCCTCCTCCTCCCCATTAGTAGCAAGTGTTGCTGGTTCTTCCACTTATACATCTCTAGCTAAGTTGGCAGCAGAGGGGTGGGGAGATAAGGAGAAATAAGTTACACACAGACACACATACACAGACATACACAGACAACACAGACAAACACCCCTAGTAAATAAGTCAGAAAATTTTCAGTGGAAGCCAAATAGGATGTGGATTTCTGTATGGAGAGGAAGGGAATACTTATATTCAGGAAATGGAAAAATAACTCAATTTACATGACATCTAGTGGGCAAGAAGAGGTGACATTAGGAAATTAATCTAGAAAGGTAACAGTATGGTTTAGAAAGGGGCTTGAATGTCAGGAGAAAAAAGATCACTATGGAGTTGGCAGTTAAAGAAGCATTACCAATTTTGAAAGAGCAGTGATATATTGAAAGTGGAGTTTAATCTAGTAGTGATATGAACAAGGGTATGTGAGGTGAGAAAGGAAGATATTAGAGACAGGGAGAAATGTTTGGCAAATTCAGGTTTGAGGTGATAAAAGTTTAAATTAGATTGATGAAATTTTAAAGGGATGGAAAGAGACATTCGAAAGACATTTTTGCATCAGGAATGAATAGTATTCATACATCAGAATGAGTGGTAGCATAATAGTGGATAAATAACTGACCTCAAAATCATGGATACCTCAGTTTAAGTCCCACTTCCAACACATGCTGGCTAACTAGCCTTGGTGAAATTACTTGACCTCTTAGTGCTTTAGATAATCTGTAAAACTCTGAGTTGTAGAAAAACAGAGGAAATAGCTAGGTGGCACAGCAGATTAAAGCATTAACCCTGGAGTTGCCCAAATTTAAATCTGATCTCAAACACTTAATAGCTTTGTAATCTTCAACTAGTGAGTCATTTATCCCTCATTGTCTCAGAAATAATGATCTAAAGGGATGGGAGGTTTTCCTCTTGAGAATTCCCTATATGAATGAAATTGGTTATACAAGAAATAGAAGAGATCAAAGATGACTTAGATGTTGACCTTATATGGCTAGAAATGTTATACCCTTGAACAGAAATAGAGAAATCACAAGAAGTTACTTGGAAATAGGGTGTTAGAGATGAAGAGTTTAGTTCTATACAGATAGTCTAGAAGATCATAGACAATTCTAGCCAAGGAATCTAAAAGATCTTGCTAGACTATAGGATTTAGAGTTTAAAAAGACCTAGTCCAAAGCTCTCATTCAAAGACAAACAAAATTAATGATAACAATAATACTAATAAATAAGGCACAGAGACGTTTTGTTTGCTGCCCAAGGCTCCCAAATTGTGAAGACCAAAGTTGAAATTCGAGCCCAAATTTTTGGACTCCAAATCCATGACTTTCTTGACTATACTATATGTTAAATTTAAGTTAATGTTGGTGTATCTATATGACAGTGTCTAATCCATTTCTAATGAAATGGATAAATGCAACTTTCGGAAAGAGTTCACTGCTGGAAACATAGATCAAGGAGTCACAGTTATAAGAATGATTACTGAATCATTGGAAATAGATGAGATCTTTTACATTAGGAGGTAAAAAGAAACTCAGAGTGTTATATCTTGGTCAAGTCTTTTATTTAAGTGACAGGAGGAGAACCTTATCAAGATTTATCTGGGATGTAGGAGGATAGTGCAGTGTCAAAAAAGAGTGTTGGTTGTTGTTGTTATTTAGGTTTTTTGTTTAGTGTCACATTGTTCAGGTTTTGAGGTGGGATTTCTGTCTTTAACTCTGGTTAAAAGTGTAATGGTCATTCATGGGTCCAATCCCTGACTCAGTGAACATGGAAATCTTCATTTTTCCAGCCTAGGCTGCTTTGCCCTTAGGCTAGAGGTTTAATGGTGACTTGTGGATCTATTCCATTGATGTGTGGCATGGAAGCTCTAAGCTGCTTTTTTTTCCCTGACCTGAGTCAATAGATAGCCTATTGGTCCTTAATTCTTGGAGCCTCAGTATATTGATTCTAGACAGTGTGATCACCCAATTAAATTTAGCCCTAATAGAAGTCATAATTTTGAAATTCAAGACTGAGATTCCTCAGCAAAAGGAACAACAGGTATGTGCTTAAATAGCAGCCCAAAGAGAAACTTTTAAAGTGTAGAAAATACAACCATTTCAAATATTACAGATAAGTCCAAGAGAATGAGAACTAATGAGGAAGCCACTGGTAAATTTTAAGGTCATAATTTCAAAACAATGGTAGGGGAACAAATCAGAATGCATGACAATAAGGAAAGTATTCTGAGGAAATAGTATAGATTACTTTTTTGAGAAATTCAAAAAGTAGATGATTACACCAAAACTTTATTAAAAAGTATTTTATCAATGTTAAGATTTGCCTGAAGAAAGGCTTTCAGAAAGAATATAAAATGTTTGTGAAAATTAAGAGTAATTAAGGACAAGTTGAGAAGAGAGTCATCTGTGGATATTTGTCATTTGTGAATTTTTGGTATTATAAACAGTTTCAAGAAATTTATCATTATTGTCTTGACTTAGCTCACATTTTAAAAAGGAATAAAAGCAGTACCAAATAGATGTGCTGCCGATTTAAAATCCATGATAAACTAGGTACTGGGCAATTCTTACATCTCAGACTCAACTCTGACCTCTAAATACTTAAATTTCAAAGTAAGAAGATACATGTGGTGATTTCTCTCTTCCTTGTCTTTTGTCTTGGCTTGAAGAGGAAGCATGGGGACTGTGGAAAATCAAGTCAACAAAAATTTCAAAATACCTACGACATCCCAGTGACAGGGATACAAAGAAAAGCAAAAATAATCCATGCCTTCGAGGAGCTTGCAATCTAATGGGGGAAACAACATGCAAAGACCTATGTACAAAAAAAGATATATGCAAGATAAATTGAAAGTATTAGGATTAAAAGAGACTAGGAAAGACTTCTTGTAGAAGTTGATATTTTAACTGGGGCTTCAAGAAGGCCAGAGAAGAAAGGAGGTTGAGAGGAGGAAGGAGAGAATTCTAGACATATGTGATAGCTGGTGAAGAGCAGCACAACCATGTGAAGTTCTAGGATTTGGATAGTAATTTTGCCTTAATATTTATTTCCAGTGAGTGAATTTGAGCATGACATAACTTTTCTGGGTCTCCTCTTCCTAAACTATAATGTGAGGAGATTGGATTAGATGGGTCTCTAAATACTGTTCTAGCTCCAAATTTATTATTCTTTATTTATTATTACTATTTATTAATCTTCTGACTGTCCTACTAAATATCTTTTAATTTCATGAAAGAGGTATAACTTGAGGTAATTTTGAAATGAGAGAATGTGAGTAAGTTGATAAAATATTTGGAGATTTTTTTTAAAAAGAAATTTAGAAGGAAGCACAGAGAAATGGAATGTTCTGTTACTCAAATGAAGCTGAATATACAGAAGGAAATGATTTCAGTGTAGGCTTGTAGATGGAAGATTTTAGTTAGTGTGGGAGATAAGAGAAGCTATAATGTTTCTTTTACATTTAAAAATTCTAAACTTAGCATCTATTAAATAAGCATTTAAAAAGAGAAAAGGAAAAGGGAATGAGATTCTGTGATGTGCAGATTAATTTTTCTTAGTATATAATAAATTCAACATATAACTTTCCTGCTTGTCTGTGAAACAATTTTCCAGAATGCATGATGAGATTATTTTTTGGTTTGTTTTGTTTTGGTCCATTTCATGGGCCACCACATACCATTTTCCCCCCTCCCCAAACAAACAAAAAACAAATAATTTACCTTCTAGCAAATACTGTTAGGCATTTGGCTAATGTGGTCTTGGAAAAATAGGTGTCCTTTTCACCAATTCCGTGCTCACATCCTTTTCAGAGTGTATACACTACTGGCCAAGGCTTTGAGATTCCAGTGTCATCTCTATAATATGGTGAGGCAAAGAACAGGATATTCCATGTAGGACTTATAAACACTAATGGACAACAGTGGCTAGGTATAAAGGTTTGCCTTTGTGGGGGGGTCATACTCTTATTACTGAAATCACAGAACAACAGAGAACTAAAACATAGGATGAAGGTGAAGTTAAATGTCAAAACTCATTTTAGTATTAATATATCAAGAGACAAACCATGGAAAAGTTTACATTGCAGACTTTACATGATGTAAATCAAGGATTTGGGGAATTTTACCAATATTGAAAAGGTGACAAAGATAATGATGTGATGAGAAAGACAAAATAAGTTATATAAATGAGAAAATGATATAGCCATGTTCATTTTAGTCCATGAGAAAAGAAGCATTTGAATTTTGCTTTTATTTCTTGACATCTGGAGGTTTTATTTTGCTTAGAATTGAATTAATAAAGGAAAAATTCTGAGTTGGAATTACAGCAAAGACAAAGGCAATGACAAATTGGTATTAATATAATGACAACAATAATCTGATATTTTCAAGAATTTTTTTGTACAGATTGCCTTCAGAAAACTGAATAACCCCTCAAATCTCTCCCCACGACAAATAATCACCTTTTAGTACCAATATTCTATGAAGTATTGCCGTTGCAATAAAGTGAATATTACTTAAAGATCAATGTATAGCACTATAAGAGTGCGTAGGCTGCAACATAAAGCAAAATAAAGAAATTCTGAAAAGAACTAGAGTAAAGGATGTCAACAGGAGAATGTATGAGCCAAGATGACAAGAGGCCACAAGGGCTAAGAGGTTGATCACTCCATTGTCACATTAGTGTTTTTATGGTGACAGAGAAAAGGGAAGTGAAGCTCCAGTATAATTAAATGCCTTCCCTCACTTCAATATTGAACTTAGGAGAAAAATCTTGGACAAGATTCATACAGGATGCAGAGTTTATAATATTAATCATTAGAGGAAACTCCTATATTTATGAGAATCCAGATCCATTTAACTATTTGAGTCTGTAATATTTAAGTGTTATGTACAAGGTTATCATGAAAGCAAATCACAAATTTCAGTTTAAGAAAGAGATTTAGGAAGAGAGATGTGATTACTAATATTCTAATATCCCAAATAAATAATTTTCTATCAAGGATAAATATGAATCAATTCCTAATTTCTTTTTTTGTCAGTGGAAAAGGTGACTGAGAAATTTATTTAGACAGACTATGTTAATGCATGGGTCATTAAAATGAGTATTGGTGATCATTAAGGTTTAATTTTGATTGACTTAGTAATTAATCTGAATCACCAGATGGTTGATTAGGCTGTGGTACAACATGATTAAAAAGATTTACTCTATGAAACTACATTAAACAATCTTGGTGATTTAGAAGTCATCTCTTCAGGAGAAGAATCTATTTACTTAGCATTGCAATGTAAATTTAATTTTTTTAAAAAAGAAGGTTCTTAAATTGAGCCTGGAAAGCTGTCTATGTCATCTGCTATCACGAGAAACTAAATGGACCCTCCAACAGTGTGAAAATTCAATAAATGTACTAATTAACTTTAGCTTATATTACTATGTGATGTACCTTAGTGTCATGGAGGAGTAGGACCTGTTAAAATAGAAGAGGCATTCTTAATCAACCAAAAAATTATAAATATAACCTTTACCATAGAAAATACTACATTCTTGATTTAAGCCCCAAAATTCTAAAATTCTTTTGGTGAGCTTTATCTTCATCTGAAAATTACTGGCTTAGGAATTCATACTATAATATCTATTCATCTATAAATGTGTGTATGTGTGTGTTTATAGTGCTACTAAATGACTTTAAATCAATACCATGATTGCATATGTATAAGCTATATCAAATCTGAGAAAGAAGAGTTTAAGGCATAAAAGAAAATTCAGAATTCCAAATTTTTAAGTGACTATTTCAAGTTGTCTTTAGCACATGATGATTCTAGAAGAAAAAAAGCAATAGAAACAGGCAAGATGGTTGTTAGTAGATGACTATATATTCACATTGATTACTTATGTTTAAAATTCTTGCTCTACCATTTAATTTTTATGTGATCTGAATTAGGTCTTTTAGCTTCTGTGGGCTTCAAATTTCTCAACTCAAAAATTAATGGACGGGACTAGATGGTTTCTAAGTTTCCTTCCAACTCTAAATTTCTTATCCTATGATCTCACTAGTGATACATGAGATAATGTAAAAGAAAAATTGAGTAAACATATGATTAAAAAAGGAAGTGAACCAATTATACAATGAGAGTAAATTATAACAGGGGAATCATCAAATATTGTATTAATGACCATGGAATGGTAAAAAAACACTCAGAGAATAAATTTTTTAGGGCATGAGCTAGGTATGTTATAAAGTGTTTATATAAGGCTTAAAAATTGTTCAACATGAGGTATAGATTGGGTTTTTATATGTACTGATTAAAGGAATACCCAAACCAGTGAGATTATAGATACACATAATTTCAAATAATTTTATTATTTCAGAAATTCTACAGAATAGTATTTCCTATATTTCATGAATAATATAGGCTCATAAAATCTTTGTAGTGTAAGTGACAGAGATTATCTCCCATTTTTAAAAGAAATCTTTTCTATTACGTTTCTAGCAGACTTTCTAGTCTCTGCTTCAACATTTGTAGATAAAGAAATCTCATGATTTCATTGAAAATGTCTAATGTATGACAAAAGTTTGCATGTTTTCATTGTCTTTTGTTCTTGAAGAGAATCATGACATCAGGGATGTGATGCCATAGCATGCAATGGACTTGAATTTAAGTGAGAGAGTGCATGCAGAATCATTCCTCCTGAGTCATCTGGGTTCAGTGGCCAGATATTGGTCAGGATGACTATAGATGATCCTGAAAGCTAAGGTCTTTCCCAGGTCTCAGTCCATGATTAAGGTTATATAATAAATAAGTGAAGCAAAAGTAGTAAAAAAAAAAAAAGTCAGTCCAGGTGAGGAAGACTTTCAGGATTTCTGGGTCAAAGGTTTGTGTATTGTAAGGATCTGAAGATACACTAATTTAAAGATGGCACTATTATTTAGATCTAACAGAACAGAACAACCTAAATGAGAACCATAATCATTTGAAAGAGATTTGATTAAAAATCTTAAAAGAAAAAAAAAAGGATTATATTGTATATTGGCTATACACATCCTTTAATAAGTAGTTACTTGGACAATACCTAAAACTGATTTATCAGTATGCAACTCCTGGACAGATACTGCAGCTAGAAATGAGAATAGGTTTCCAGATTTTAAATAAGTAGAAGAAAGCAAATGTGGTAGCTTTTAGGAAATTTTATAGCATTTTCAGATTTCTCCCTGGAAGAAAATTTCATTATTTTAGCACCACCATTCTTCTTGTGATATTGCATATTATGGAAAAATAGTCTTCAGTGACTAAAACTTTGGTGCCACCCATAGGGCAATGAAGAGACACATAGTGATACATATAGGCTACATTCTATTACCAGCAGTAAATTATATGAAAAAAACTATGACATCAAGAAATTCTTGATTAAAAATGGAGGTTGGGGGGTGGGCTAGGTGGCACAGTAGATGGAGCACCGGCCCTGGAGTCAGGAGCACCTGGGTTCAAATCCAGCCTCAGATAATAATTACCTAGCTGTGTGGCCTTAGGCAAGCCACTTAACTCCATTTGCCTTGCAAAATCCTTAAAAAAATGGAGGTTGATCAGTCAGGAGGAAGCAAGAGTAAGAAATTTGACAGTATTTTTGCTGTTTTGATTGCTTAGCATAATTTAAAGACTTAGAGAAAAATATGCTTGGTAGAACCCCCCAAGGGGTATCTACAGGATTTAAAGGATAACTGTTACTCTAGAATAGAAGGTGAGGATGAGTTGTGTTCTACACTGATGGAAAGATTACTCATGTTGAACACATCTTCCTCATATTATTATAAAATTTTACCTTTCATTGAGAAGAAATCTGTTGACCCTGTCTCTTCTACCCAATGGTCATGATTTTCACTTTGAAATAGCATATATACATATTTTTTTTTCATTCAGGTAAGAGACTCTTTGACTGCTTAAAGAAAATTTTCTTATCTCCCCTTTTCTTGGTTGGGCAACTAGGTGGTACAGTGACGAATACCAGCCCTGGAGTCAGGAGGACCTGAGTTCAAATGTGATATCAGACATTTGAAACTTGGTAGTTGTGCCATCTTGGGCAAGTCACTTAACTTTGCCTGGGATCCTGGTCCATCTACAGTTGTCCTGATTCATGTCTGGCTACTGGACCTAGATGGTTCCAGAGAAGAAAGTGAGACTGGTGATTTAGTACAGCACTGCCCTTGCCCCCACTCAAATCCAATTCCCTTCCTTGTTATGACTTCACATCCCTGATGCCATGGTCTTCTTTGAGAATGACGGCTATACATCATCATTCTCTCTAGGTTAAACATCTAGTTTTTTCAATAGTTTCTGGTCACAAGCCTTCTGTTAATTCTAATTGTTCTCTTCTAGGTGTACTCTGGATGTCTATTTTTTTTTTTACATGGCAACCATAACCAACAAAATTGTCTAGGTTCTAGAAGTAATCTGACTGGATAGTAATACAGTGAATCTTCTTTCCATTTGTGAGAATTTTTTTTCATTGTGAATAATGGTATTTTTAGTAAGAGTTGAATTTGATGGATTCATATATATTTGTGGAACTTTTAAGCTTTAAAAAAATATCTGGACTTTTTTTAGTTACACAGCTGCAGGTCATTGGGAATATCATATAATTTAGCCTTTAGTTGAAATGTACTATTGTTGGATCTATTGATTTCTGTCACATTTGAGGCCATTCCTTCTTATTTTTACAACTACATTATGCTTCTCATTTTGAGGAATATGGTCATAGAGTTCAAATATTGAAGAGGGAATGTGCTGCAGCTGGATTTAATGCAGAAGTCAGAGTTAATGACTTGACTTTGCAGCTGTTTTGAAAAAAATTGATAGATCTCACTGAAAAAGTTATTTATAGACCCTACTCCCCCTTCCCTTTTGCTGAAGCTGAGATGCAAGAGTTTGGGAAAAATTTGCCTGTTGAGTCTATTGCCAAGATTTTGAATTTCTTTTGAAAAACACATGGGACTTAAAAATAATTAATTAAAATGTGGAAAAATAAAAATAATGTTTAAATATGTGAGTGTTGAGTTCCTTTCTGGATTCCCTTATCCTTTCCCCAGGCAAGCATTGGAGGGGCAAAGAAGACAAGTTCTCCTTTTGTACACCAAGGTCTCCATTTATTTGCCAAAATACAAGTGTTTAAATATCCTCCCCAATCTCTAATCCACTCCTGCTCCTGTGGCACTTAGTAAAACAATGTTCTGGTACTCAAGGGTACCAGGTGATGAAGATTTACAGTATTCCCATACACAACAGTCCCTAACATGTGAGTATATCAATTTTATCTCAGTCTTATAATGAATCAATGTCTCCATTCTTACATAGATTGCCACCTATGAATAAAGTTCATTATGCCACAATATTGTTTTTTTAAAACAAATCTTTGTATCCTAGATAGAACAAGGAAATTTAATTAGTTAATAAGGTGCTCCCAACAAAGCCCAAATGAATGAACTTACCATTGTTTATCAATTTCTGCAGAATAGTTCAGTGTATCACTCCAATTACCATAGAGAATACTACATTAGTGAAAACAGTGTCGTCAAGCAATGAGATTTTATAGCTGGATGGTATCTGAAGTATGAATCAATGATTATATTATTTTAGATTAAACGATATATCTATATATTTATTTTGAATCCATATAATAAACATTAAGAATTTCTTTTCTTTGGGGGGGAGGTTATTTGAAAGCATTTGTTAGTAATGCCTAAATATGTAAATGATTGAATTTCTTTTGAAATCATGTATTTTCACTAATAAAGAAAATTTTTGAGGTGCTCAAAAAGGATGAAAGCTACTGAAAAATGACAAGAAGGTAAAGAGCTGTGTCTACAAGTGTTGATATATTCACTTTTGCAAAAGTATTCACCTTTAAGCTGGTCACTTTGTTGTCATGTGGACATAACTAGTAGTGATTTAGCACAGTGATATTACTGATGCCATTGTTGAGTATCCATATAATTACAGTTATTATACAATGCTTACAATTATTAATAATCAGAATTTAAGTTTTAAGGAATTAAAGATATTGTGTTTTCTATAATAAAATTTTTGTTCTCCTGAAAAAGATGGAAAAATTGTTTAAATGATTTAATCTCAGAAAGACAAAGGCAAGAGTACTAAACTCAAAACAGATACAGAGAAAAATTAAATGTCTTTCAAGTAGAATAGATTACTATCTTCTACTGGATAAAAAGGAAGACATTTCTTTCTATCTAATTTGATTTTTGCTTTGTTTTTGCCCTATACCTTTGATGATGATGATGATGATGATGATGATGATGATGATGATGATAATGAATTCTGAATGGGGACACAGAGAAGATAAATTGAGCTTGCCACATCTAGATATGTACTCAGTTATGTCACTACAACCTTGAGATTTCTTCAGTTATTTTAGAGAACTTACCCTTTTTAAAGATTGAATACTTATAATAAACCATAGGAAATTTACTGAGGCAGGTAGAGATTAAATGATTGTCCCAGGTCAAACATCTAATGTATATCAGAGGCTGGTCCTGTTGCTTTCATGCCCATTTCTAGGATACCACATAAGTATCTAGAGGATATCACTTAAATTAGCATTTAAATATAGTACTAAGAACTCAGCAGTCTTTTTTAAAGGAAATTATTTTAAAAACAAAGAACACAAAATTTAGTGTAAAGGACCTTGGATTGGACTTAATCTTTAAAAGACATAGGTCTGAGCTCTGTGTAACATAATAGCCATATGATTGTGGACACAACCTTAGCAAACTTATTTCTTCATCTGCCAAATGGAGATAGTGACAGTTGCACTATTTCCATAACAAAGATTTGTAGGTTTTCTAAACTGTATTGTTTATAAGAAATACTATTATGAATTTAGATAGGCCCCCAGAGTATGGTTTTATATAGATGTATGTAAAATATAGTCCAAGAAGAAAATAGGAATCTTCTTGCTTGAAGGGGAAGGATTTTTAATTCTGAATGAGGAGTTAGGATTTTTTTTTATACTAGGATCAATGGCATGCTCGCGACTAGTGATGGTGTGTATATATATTATGTGTTTATGTGTCTGCATGTAGATAGACATACATACATATATATTTATATACATACATGTATGAATATATATATATTTTTTCCAGCAGTCACAACAATAAAAACAAAAAATGTATTGTGAATACAGGGCTATTTAATATATTATTTATACCTTATATTATTTATACCTTTTTATAATTATTTACTACTTAAAATAAAATTACAGAACTTTAGGGTGTACTCCTTAGTACTACCAAATGGAAGCATCAAATCCATATGTAATATTCATAATGAGAGTTAGACTTGTCACTGAAGTCTCATACAATAAATAGAACATTAAAAATACAGAAGGTATTCAGAAGTCCAGAAGTAATTCCTAAGTAGTACTTCTTCTGAAGCAAGTACTTGGATCCAAATGCTTGGTAGAAACATTATCTATTCTCAGATAATATAGTAGTGATATTTGTAAAATATATGCTTTACAAGTCAGACAGCTTTCAGTTATGATTATAAAGATGGAAAGAGAAGAAGAAATATATCTGAGCTTTCAGTTTTCATCAAAGAATTTGTAATTAAACTTTCTTTTAATTGATTCAGAAGTCACATCCTTCAAAGATAAGAGGAATTGTAGTATAAAGGAATGAGTCTTGTATCTTAAATTGAAGAATCTTAGCTTGAATTTCAGCTGTCATTTACAACTTATTAAAACCATGGCAAACTGCAACCTCTCTAGAACTCAGTTTTATCCTATCTGCATTCCATGTAGTAATTTGGAAAAGTCTCACCCTTTAATTTGGAAAATCTCACCCTTTATGTTACAGAACTTTTGAGAACCTCAGAGTTTTGGGGTTGTTATTTAGATGTCACCTTTAAAATGAGCTAGAGAAAGAAATGGTAAAGCATTCCAGTGTCTGTTGTTTTAGTCAAGACTTTTTTTTTTTGGCACAGGCATGAGAAGTTTGCCATTTTCTTCTCTAGCTCATTTTAAAGATGAGGAAAATGAGACAAATGGAGTTGTGGCTTCCTCAGGATCACACAGTTAGAAAACCTCTAAGACTGGATTTTGGATTCATAAAGTTGAGTCTTTTTTATCCCCAATCTAACAATTTCAACAAACATGACTGTGGAGAACATAAGATAATGTATTAAAAGCACTTTGACATTTTAAATTTATTATATAAATAGGATGGCATTATTAGTATATTGACATAAATAACATTTGCCTTTTAATGTCCTCAATTGGAATTAAAAGGTAAAATCAAAAGTAATAAGAACATGCATTCAAAGAAATTAGGTCCTTTAAGATGATCTAATTTAAAAGGTATGGAAATAGAGTCCAAGAGCTTAAGTGACTTATCTAAGGTCATATAATTTCTAAGTAACAGAGCCATGATTTGAATATAAATTTAAAGATTCAGTTTTAGCACTCTTTTCTCTTCATCATGCTGTCTTAATAATACACTGCCTTTGCGTATCTGAACCTTGATCAGTGAAAAATTTTCTGGTACTTTTTAATGCTATTACCAATTTTATGATGCTGGCTCCATTTTTTGTTGTAAGGTAAATAATTATGTGTCAGCAATTGAGATAATTGCAATCACCTCTTCATCAAAGAAGTACAGCCACTCTGGGGTATATGTTTTCATACAAAAAATGTATTTATTCTTGCCTGCAATATTGAGGACTGGTAACTGTATACCTCTTTCTTTTTTTGACACTGTGAGATATATCTTCTGGATAACATACTATTCAGCAATTAAAAAAATCTGTTTTTTAACCCTTTAATTAAACTTTCCTTTTTAAGATAGGAATAGCGTAGGAAGTAAAGCTTTTTTGAGAGCAGGGACTGTTTGATGGTTTGCAATGGATAAATAGCCAGCATCAAAAACCAGGAAAATGTTTCAATTTCCTTTTCAGCCATATACTGACTGTGTAATCCTGGGTAAGTCATTTTTACCTCTGAGTTCTATGACTTTATGTTTCAGAAAAAGTCTAACCTTTTGAATTTTTTTTTAGATTTCTATGAAATTAGGATTACATCAATTCTTTTTTTAAAATTTTATTTAAGGGATGGAGTTAAGTGACCTAAGGTCACACAGTTAAGCAGTTATTAAGTGTCTGAGTCTGGATTTGAACTCATGTCCTCCTGACTCCAGGGCTAGTACTGTATCCACTGCATCACCTAGCTACCTCAGGTATACATCAGTTCTATTCATAAAGACATACTTTATATTTTGGGGGGGGAATGCATCATCATTTTCATAGGAACAGAATTATACTAAAGCATTTGTGTTTGAAGGAAAATGTTAAATATTAGCAAAAATTAAAAGTGACCAATTCTGTCCAATTTGAATCACAGATGCTTAGATTTGAAGAGAAATTTAATACCAGATAGACTTTCCAAACTTCTACTAAGTGTAGAAATATCCTATGTAACATTTCTAATAGATGGCCATTTAGTGCCATTTGAATCCTTAAAAGTAAAAAAAAAAAAAAAAAAAAAGCTTATTTTATTTTAGGACAGTACTTATTGTACAAAAGTTATTTTGTTTTATGGATGTTTTATTTTATTTTATTCCAATTAAATGTAAGTATAATTTTCAGCATTTATTTTTTGCAAGGTTTTGATTTTCACATTTTTCTGCCTCTCTCCTCCCTCCTCATGAGAGTGAGTAATCTGATATAGATTATACATATACAGTTATGCTTAACATTTCTCTATTAATCATATTAGTTGTTAATAATCAAAGCTAAAGGGGAAAAACACATGAAAAAGACAAAAAGCATAAAATAAAATTTAAAAAGTGAAAATAGTTTACTTTAGCCTGCATTCAAACTCAACAGTTTTTCTTTAGATGTGGATGGCATTTTTAGACAATTTTTATAATTGTTTTTGTTCATTGAATTGCTGAAAGGATTATGTAAAAGTTCTTAGCAAAGAAAAAGAAAAACTTGACAACCTGTGTTGGCTCCTCCTGATTATGCTTGTTACGATCATTATTTTTCAGAAAATAGATAAAGCTTCACACTTTTTTTAATAATATGTAAATCAAATAGACATACTCCTACAAGTGAAATACACATATTTGGAATACATTAGTGACAGCTGCTTAACCTCTGTCTTAGGTTGGCTCAGAGAAACAAAGTTAGAAATAGTTACCTCCATCATATAAGAGCCCAAGTAGTAGCTATTCTTTACATCATAGGAGATGTGTGGTTTTATATTGAGACAGATAAAGTAATCCAGATCCTTCTTAAAAAATGTCTTAATCTAGGGAGGATTAGTGTTGTTAGAAATGTAATTTCAAAGATTAAAGAGATCTGTTTCTTCTGTTTATTTCCTGGTATTTAGTACCGAATGCTCTTTAAATGAATGAATATGTAGAACTACCATACTGTAATACAGAAAAGGAGACTATAGTATATAATTCAAGTAGTATTTATTGAAGCTTGTAGCATAGCTGACTGATTCCAAGATGATAGAGATGAGTGCTGGAATGTAACTGCTTCTATTTTTCTCTTGGGCCTGTTATAATTCTTTACTTTTCATTCATTCCCATGACTGTGGAAGACATCAATAGTGACTATTCTGTGGGGATACTTAAAAGAATGTTCTTCTATTTACAAATATTTTTGACAGAATTGGATTTGATAGTAAACTACTGTTGCTTTTTTGTGATTTTGTTGATATAGGGGAGTCCTGGTGAGGAAAACTATCTATCCAAACAAGTAAACACCTGCTCTGCATCTTAAAATCTTAGAGTCCTACTTTTCACTTATTTGGTAGGAAAACAACAACAACAATAACTCACTTTTGCCATATCATTCAGAATAATCTTAATTTCAGTTTGATCTTGAAGGTTTGCCTATATTTATTGTACAAAGTGCATATGGCTGAACTTTGCATGTTTTTTAAAACTCTCAATTGTTGCTTTGAGAAACTCTGCTTTGGGACACATCAACATTTAAGACAGGTGGGTATTAACTATCTGAGGGTGGAGAATGCTAGGCAGTTTGTCATAATTAGCCTAAAGGTGACACATATACAGTAGTCTTGGGAGGCAACTATTGTCTCAGGTCCCAGGGCAGGTGCTAATATTATCTTAAGAATGACCTTGAGAGAAACTATCATTATCTTATGACAGGAGGTGAAGAAATGACAAATACCCTAATAAGGCTTCTTGTTAAAGTTAGTTTTGTGGGGTGGCTAGGTGCCATTTAACCCAACTGCCTTGCAAAAACCTAAAAATAAGTTAGTTTTGTATGAGAAAGGGGCAGAAAGGGAAACTGTTAGGCAAGTTAGGAGGTAACAGATGCTTACACCAAGGAATAGTATTAACCCAATATGCAAGCCAATATTTTGCATAAGTATACTACAATTAACAATTTTTTTTACTAATGAATGGAATTTCTCAAAATATGGTTGCATTCCACATAGAACAAATAGCAAATGAAACCAATTCCACCCTGGCACTTGTTCCATCACAGTCTTTTCTCTATCAATGACATTCCAGGTGGTCTTGTAGGAGTCATAGAAGACACTGTCCAAGATAAAGTTAATCTATAATAATTATACAAAACAAAATATAGGATTTTAGAGAACTCTTTTTGGTTTATGAGATGCATTCATGGATATTTATCAGTTATTGATTGAATCAATCTGCATGAAAAATCTCCTCTGGTTTAACTGTTAGTTGACCATTCATTTTTTATTTTTTTTTCCTCCATAAGTTAATCAAAGCATACCAAATCATGATTACATAAATTAATTTTCCTCCTTTTGTAAAATAGGATTAAATAGTCCTTACTAATACCTGATGGAGGCTTTTGCAGAGATCTTTCCAGCCCAGTAATTACAGTGATCCTCTTGGGAAGCAGCCCCACCAAGTGGAAATGCAGCCTGGTAACTGTTCCTCCAGCTGCTATAGCTACCGCAACAAACCCAGAAGGTTCTTGTCACCAGAGTCCTTGGCACTGTCAAATGACTCAACATCAGGGGCTTAGTATGATTTATCACTGGTAGTAACTAGAGAAAAAACAATATCAATCCCTTGCACCTCAAAACTTTCATATTTTGTCTCTCATTTGAAGTGTGCTCCTTGAGAGTAGTACATTTTGCACATAGTAAAGTGCTTTAAAAGAACTTTGAAATGAAATGAAGTAATTCATTCATTCATTCATTCATTCATCCCTGAAATACTGTGATTCCTCAAAGCCTGATAACCCAGTTCTCCAAGCACACCTGCAAATTCTTTCAAAGTTCTAGGATTTTGTATTAGAAACAATATCATGGTCATATTTCCTGATGACATAGATCACTGTTTTATTTTTTGTTTTTCTGAAATATATAGGTAAATTTCTTCTGAAGCATATAGGTGAATTCCCAGAATTCTCTAATTATTTCCATTGTTTTTGTACTTGAGGTCAGATTACATGGATTGCAAAATGTAGTTCATTTCTTGGACATGGTGAAATATGTCCACTACAATGATACTAATTGGTTGCTTAAGTTCAGTGTTGAAATAGAAAACAGGGCAGTCAATTCTGTCTTGAAGAGACATTAGTGTGTTATCATGAAGTGGTTTTCCAGACAGCTCAAGTTCATAATTAAATAAAGTATATTGATGTAATGGAATAATTCAGAGTGCTAGCATGCATCTTCATTTCATTTATTTATTTATTTATTTAGTGAAAGGGGATAGATACATGTTTTTTCGTGAGTCATTGCATCTGCAGTACTGACAGATATTTTCATTTTTTATGTGCATGATTTTCAAATATAGTACAATTCTTTTTCTCCTTTTCTAACAAATGTGAAATCTCCATTGAAATGGAGATTAGCTGCAGCTGTGATTTTATGAATGGTTTCCTGGATCCTACATTAATGGTAACATCAATATACAAATGAATTTTATGCTCTTCCTTTCGCAGGGATATGCAAATAGGGCAGTTTGGCTTTTCTTTGAAACTACACAACATGTTTTAGCAATGCCTTTTAAAGATGGTGGCCAAATGTCTTATCTCTGCATACTTTTAAGGTTTTTTTTTTTCAGCAAGAAGCATATTTGACAATCGGGCAAATGAATTAATTTCCTCTTAATAATGTACTTTTTATTTAAATCTTACCTCAAAATATTTCTTCAGAAACATTAGATTTTGAAATTCTTTTACTATGTTTAGGTACAATCCATTTTATTTTAACCATTTTATTAAACTGAATTTCTTGATTTTTTGGAAGTTTTTTGATACCTTTTGTTTTTTATATAACTCAGTTCTGCATTAACCCCTTTGTTACCCTCAAGCATTGAATCTGCCCTAGTAAAAGCAAAAAGAATAAATTTAGAGACTCATTAACAGACTATGTAACATCTTGCTCCTTGAGAAACACACGTGTATCCAAAAAGGTGGATCGTTTGTTTTATTATCTATTCTCAAAACCAAGATTTAGGATTACAGTTACTCAGTTTGGCTTCAACTAGTGTTCACTGCAATTGTATTCAATTGTGCTATAATTTGTCTACTTAGGCTCCAACAGTTCATATGTTTTCCATGTTTCTCTGTATTTCTTTTATTCATTAGTTCTTAATATACAATAATATTACATTAGGAAGAATGAAAATCTGTATTTCTTAAAGACTTAATATGTACCAGACACTGTGCTGGGTAGTTAATGAATATTATTTCATTTTAATCTTATAGCAACCTTAGGAGCTAAGTGCTATTACTTTCTCCATTTTTCAGGTGAGGAAATTGAGGCGAAGAGAAGTTAAGTGATTTGCCCATAGTCACACACCTACTTAGTATCTAAGTTCACATTCGAACTGAGGTCTTTCTGACTCCACACCCAATACTATGTTTCACTGTACCACCTAGTTCCCATGTCCCCCATATTTCACAGTTTGTTCAGTCCTTGCTTGGTTGATGAGCAACCCATTGTTTTTTGGTTTTTCTCTATAATAAAAAGTATTGTTCTGAATATTTTGATATATGTAAGACCTTGTTTCCTTTTCTGAAGACCTGGAGATTATATATTTATTGATGTGAAAAAGGGTCTGAAATAATTAGCATTTTTTCCTGAATTATCCCATTTTTTCCCCTCAAAACAACTAAACAAATCCAAAGCTTTAATGAAAGCATGATTTCTTGGAATTTGCTTTAGGAGTTCAAGTTAATATGACCTGGAAAATCCTATACAAATTTTAGAAGCATTAGATACATTAGAAACAAGAGTATCATAAGTGTGATATTTAGATAATATGGTATGTACAATATTTAGCTTCTCACTTTCAGAGAAATGCAAAGACAGAAAGTCAAAGTATTCATTAAGTATTTATCATATATGTATATATTCATACAAAAGAGCATAAGTTATGGCCCTTTGCCCCATCCAAATTTATGATCTTAATTGTGCAATAAGATGACTTCCAAATGATGTTGGAAAGAGGAAGCTCACCTATACAGAGTAGAAGGAAAAAGAGGGACAAGCAAGGAAGACAAAAAAAAGAGCAACTAGAGAGGTAACAACTAGAGAGGTAACAGGAAGCTTATCCATTGAATCATTATAGGATTTAAGGAGAAAAAGGATTTTAAAAAGTGAATACTGATGATGTTCAATTCTACCGGGAGGGAAAGGAGAGATGAAAGTTGAGAGGAAGTATGAGATTAGTTATTTAGAACACTAGTTATTGGTGACCTTAAAGAATGTGATATTATTATCTATAAAAGTTTTCAGAAATTAATATTTGAGAGATTATTTAAAATTTCTTGGACCTCTGCCAAGTATTTTCTTGGATATAAGGAACCTGTTCATTTTCACCATCTTGGTTTAGTAATTTGTTGTGCTTTATTGGATTGTGTCATTTTAATCACTGGACCCTAACATATAAAGAGTTATTGTAGGACTGACAAAACTAGCCACAATTACCTTGACTTGCCTCATTGCTCTGAATGTGAATGATCTCGATGTAGTGTTGTTTGGAGAGCAAAAATAATTTCAGGGATGCTTTCATCCAATTCCAGAACTTATTGGAGTAAATAATATTTTTCTACTTTTTTTCAAAGCCTTTATAGGATTAAGGAATGGAAGATGGAGATACTACTCAGTGCTGAAAAACATGAGATCCTGAACGTGCTGTTATTCATTTGCTAGGGGGAAAGGCAATATCACTTATTCTGAATAAAATGAATGTTGCTGGCAGTACAACCCCTGAACAGGTAGCACTTTATTTAAAATGAAACAAGAAAAAGCAAATAACAAAAAAAAAGCAACTGCTGCCAGGCTTCTCTGAGTATATGTATTTCCTTTTATGTTGTATCTAGGATCTTTCCCCTATTAAAAAAAAAAAAACTCCAAGGAAAGATTGTTACCAATCATTAACAGCTTTCATGAAAATTTATATTACTCTTTTAGGGAAATTCACATATTAAATCCTCTCTCTGTGTAAATGAAAGCTTTTCCATCCTATGTTTGAGAAATTTCAAGCCTCAAAAAACTTAGAGGAATGAGATTAGTTGTTTTTTTTTAATTAGAAGCTACTTGTCAGTGGCCTTGGAATCATATCTTGTGCATAAACATATTTGCTTTCATGGAGATCTGCACTCCCTATACCTAAGAGATTCTAAATGCATGAACATCAGCCAATTCATATTACTAATTGATCTTGTAAAACACAGACTTATGATACAAGGGGACATTTAAAACTCTAGAGTAAAAGGAGTTTGTGTTCTTTGGAATGAAGAACAACTGTAGGTGGATGAAGAATTGGGTGGAGTGGCATGATGATGAGGAGCAATGAACTTGTCTAGACTGGTGTTGATATCTGAAAACTATATTGTAGTCCAGAAGTTAAGGTAGGATTTTGTTTTTGTTGTGAAATGCTATTTGGTAAGACAAAAATGCAGGGGATGCCTATAATTATAGCTCCTCAGGCTCCGTGTTTATTAAAAAGTCCTGTTTTAACAATGATTACCCACTTTTAGAGAGCATTACTCAAGAACTGACATTTTGACTTGGGAGTATTTTACTTTAGAGTGTCATGGTGAATTTGTGCTTGTTCCTATTCAATTTTCTGAATGTCAACCCAAATAACAATATCTCAGAAATTATATCTAAGCTAATAAAGTTCTCCCTGGGTAGAAGCATGAAGAGAACCTAAAAATAGAAGCATGATGTCATTCTTCTAGAAATGTGAGAAGGATATGAATTAGTAACCATGGGGAATCTGAAAATCAAAAGAGGGAGAACAAAATCAGACTCCAACCCAATGTTTCTTTGAATGTTTAAAGTCAGCAGGACAAATCTGGCAAGAATTTTATACCTTTGTACATCAGGGAGCCACCTAATTGGAAGTGTTAAGCCTCAAAATGGGAAATAATAGTTCTATTACTTACCTTACAAGGTTAACCAAATCTTTGTAAAACCTTTAAAGAATTATGTAATCATGTGCTAATAATAAGTATTTATATAGCATTTAAAAATTGACAATGTGCTTGACATATATTTCCTTACTTGATCTTCACAACCCTAAGGAATAGGTGCTATTCTTATCCCAGTTTTATAGATGAGGAAAGAGATGTTAAGAAATAGGAAATCACTTGCCTAGGGTTATACCACTAGTGACTGTCTGAGACAGGATTCCAAGTACAGAACTCTCTTCATGAAGCCATCTAGCTGCTTCAGGGATAATGGTAGTAGAAAGTACTTTGAATTGGAAGTACTTAGGCTTAGGTCTGGGCTCTGCTGCTTATTGGTTTTGTGAGCCTATAGTTCAGTCTTCTCATTTATGAAATCTAAATAACACCTACACTACTGACCCCAAAGGGTTGTAGTGAGAAAAGTGCACCATACACAGTAAAGCGTTATATTAATGTGAGCTATTATCTTATATCAATGAAAAGTTAAAAATGCATAAAGAATATAAAAAGGAATATTTTTCTTAGACAATTTTGGACGTTTATTATATATTCTTTCATGTTCCTGTGCACTCTAACAAATTGCCAAAATGCAAATCCGATGTCAAATATAACAAAGATTTAGAGACCCCTTCCTTCCACCCACTGCTCCTGCCTTTCTTCTTGCCTTCCTTTTTTTGTCTGCCTTCTTCCTTCCTTCTAGTATGACTTAAATGTCTTTGTTCTTAGTGAATTATTTTTTTCTTTAATCTCTTTCCATGAATTTTTAAAATCTTAGAACAATAGAGCTGGAAGAAGTTTAAACTTTATTTTATTTGAAATTCATCATTTTATAGAAGAAAAATGTTGGACCCAGAGAAGCAAAATAACTTGATGAGAATCATGCATTTGATTAACTAGGACTAAAATTGAGGTTTCCTGATTCCCACCCTATTCTTTTCTCACTATATCATATCATCTTTGCTTGGTACATAGATATCTCAGAAGGAATATCTCTCATACTTCATGATATCAAACAGTTCATAATTTAACTGAGGCAGACCAGGGAGCAATCAGGGTCACCACCACATTACCATCATAGAAGGATTTCATGAAGGAGTGTCAATCATGACAGAGGAAGTTGCATCATCCTCCTAATGGGGCTTTCTCATTTATTGTTATTTTTTTTCATGGTTCTCAATTCTAGGGTCAGCTCCCACAGCACTGCTGCTCTTCTGTTCACTGTCACCACTGTAGCATTCATCAAAATAACACCTCAGAAAAAGAGCATGGTAATGTCCTCAACAGCTGCCAGGATGAAAGGATGCTTTCATGACTTTGGACCCTCCCTTTTCCCTTAGCTAAAAAAAAGCATTAAAACCCATTAACAGATATTGTAAGAAGAGAAGATCTGCCTTTGAAAGATGTGGTGACATAGTATGGTGCCTAACACCGGCATGTGCTCAATCATATTTATTCAAATTTTTGAAAAATTCATATGCATCAATTTTAAGTAATGGATCAATTTAGAGGAGATTTTTTTTAATGTAAAATAAATCATAATAAAAACAATATCAAATGGTCAATCAACCAAAGGTTTTACCGAGTAACTAATAGTGACAATTGGAATATTTAATCTTAGTATTCATGTAAATGACTTTCTGAAGTGAAGAAATTTTCTTTTGGCTAAAAATCAGCATATAATCTATCTTTCCAAACCATTCCTCCTGTACTTCAGTGATCTTCATCCTCATCTTCCCAACTGTAATATTGGATTCTGTTCTAGAGAAGCTGGGCTCTGATAGATGAATCTACCTTATTTACCCAAAAGCTGACCTCTGTTTTTACTTCCTGGATATTTCCAAACCACTCATAAGCTTGTCTTGCTCAAGTTTTTGGGTTGACTTTTCCCTTTAAAATGAGAGCAAGGTCTAACTTGGTTTCTTTTATTTGTAATCCCAGCATAAAAGGCTGGAGATATTATATATGCGTTAGTATCTTACATGTTTAGCAAATGCTTTATCATTCATTCATTTATTTATCCATTCAAAGTGTGGAGGCACTTTACCAAGTTACCTCAAACCAGTGTCAGTTGATATAGTGAAAAAATGGTTGACCCGAATTCAAATTCTGTCTTTGACATTTATTTTCTTTGTGATATAGGATAAATCACTTAATCTCCTTGAGCACTGATTTCCTTATTGATAAAAGTGGCAAAAATAATCCTTATATGACTTACCTCATAGACATGTTGTGAGGAAAATATTTTGTAGCTTTAAGTAAAGAGTCATTAAAATATAAATTATTATTAAATATAGTGAATTATTGGTTTCTTAAAGGAAAGTACGAATGTACTTTATATTTTAGTAGTTTTCAATGGATTAATGTTATTTAAGGGATTGAATATATATTTACACATACACATTTGTACAACTGGGATGAATTTTTATTATGTTTATTTATAAATAAATTTTAAAAGTCTTTTAAAAATACTGACTGATCTACTTTCTTGACTTAGTAGATAGAATAGGTTATGAAGAGATTTTAGTATTTCTTTGATGTTTGAAGATATTGCAATAGTTGAGGATCATTCTTTATAACTTAGTTATTACTATATAATATGGAAGAGATGCAATAAGTGTGAAAATATAATAGCCCCAAGATATAACAATTTTTTTAAATGACTAATTTGAACTGTTAAAAAGGTTACTTCTTTCCAAAAAATAATCAAAGTTTGGTTGCAGTGGGGATGGAAGGAATAATTTTCTCATTGACTGGGTTTCAATTATGCTTTAATATTTAAAAGGATCTTTGACATTAGTAATCTCCTATCAGCTACATGGTACAATGAATAAAGCATCTATTGTACTTTGGAGTCAGGAGGACCTGAGTTCAAATCTTATCTCAGACACTTGATACTTAGCAGCTGTTTGATCTTGAGAAAGTCACTTAAACCTAATTGTCTCACATCCAGGGCATCTACAGTAGTCCTGACCCATATCTGGCCACTGGATCCAGATGTCTCCAAAGGAGAAAGTGATACTGGTGATTTATCAAGCTCCCTCCCCACAACTCAACTCCAATTCATTTACTTTTCATGACATCATCTCCTTGATAGCATGATCTTCCTCGAGAATGAAGGACAATTATCAATCATCATCATCCTTGTGAAAATGAACAACACCTACATCAAGGATATTCCTTAATGAATTGCTAGACTTCCAAAAGTGATTTTCTGATTCATATATCAGCTCTCCAGTGACACAATAAAGATATAGAAAATATAATATTAGGGTTTGTTTGTTATTTATGCATATTTAAAAGAGTATGGTGAATATATGCCCTAAGATTGAAAGTTCATATCTTGAACAAATTAGAAGAGAGGCAAGAAGTTATGCACACTTTTATTTTGAGTTTTACAATTTCCCCCCTAATCTTGCTTCCCTCCCCCCACCCCCATAGAAGGCAGTCTGTAAGTCTTTACATTGTTTCTGTGGTATGCATTGATCTAAGTTGAATGTGATGAGAGAGAAATCATATCCTTAAGGAAGAAACATAAAGTTTGAGATATAGCAAAATTGCATAATAAAATGACATTTTTTTCTTTGTAAATTAAAGGTAATTGTCCTTGGTCTTTGATCCACAATTCTTTTTCTGGATACAGATGGCATTCTCCATCACAGATACCCCAAAATTGTGCCTGATTGTTGCACTGTTGGAATGAGCAAGTACATTAAGGTTGACCATCACCTCCATGTTGCTGTTAGGGTACAATGTTCTTCCAGTTCTGCTCATCTTGCTCAGCATCAGTTCATGCAAATCTTTCCATGCTTCCCTGAATTCCCATCCCTCCTGGTTTCTAATAGCACAATAGTGTTCCATCATATACATATACCACAGTTTATTAAGCCATTCTCCAAATGATGGACATTCATTGAATTTCCAATTCTTTGCCACCACAAACAGGGTTGCTATGAATATTTTTGTACAAGTGATGTTTTTCACACTTTTTCATCATCTCTTCAGGGTATAAAACTCAGTAGTGGTATTGCTGGTTCAAAGGATATGCACATTTTTGTTGCCCTTTGGGCATAATTCCAAATTGCTCTCCAGAAACATTGGATGAGTCCACAGCTTCACTTACAATGTATTAGTGTCCCAGATTTCCTACATCCCTTCCAACATTGATCATTGTCCTTTCTACTCATATTGTCCAGTCTGATATGTGTGAGGTAGTACCTTAGAGATGCTTTAATTTACATTTCTCTAATAAGTAGTGATTTAGAGCAATTTTTCATATGGTTATGGATAGCTTTAATTTCCTCACCTGTAAGTTGCCTTTGCATATATATGCTTTGACCATTTGTCAATTGGTGAATGGCAAGAAGTTCTTTTATAACTACAATTAAGTATTGAGTTTTTGAATCAAACAAGAGAAAAAGTGATCACATAACTAAAAACGGGCTTTTATTTTTGAAAGGCCATGGGGTTAAGTGGCTTGCCCAAGATCACACAGTTAAAAGTCAGAATTAAGTATCTGAGGACAAATTTGAATTCAGGTCTTCCTGACTTCAGGACCAGTGCTCTATCCACCATACCACCTAGTTGCCCCCAAACAGGCTATTTTAATTGCATAAAATTAAGCCTTTATGCAAATTCAAAGCAACTCAAAATAGAAGGGCAAACATTTAACTGGAAAAGTATTTGCTGAAGATAAGAAGTGATGAAAGAACAAAAATCATTCCCCATAGATAAAAGGACAAAAGATTCAAGAAAAAAATTGAATGGTTAATTTCAAGATATTTAAAAATAATATGAAAATCTTCTCCAACTTAATTCTGTTAATTGAAATACATATATAAATAATTCAATAATTCTGAATTTCTAATTCATACCTTTTTGCAGAAGTGATGAAAAAATTTACAATTATTGAAATGTGGAAGGTTAAGAACCACTAATGCACCAATGGTAGAACTTCAAAGTGGTACAACCATTCTAGAAAGAATTTGGAACTATTAAAGTAAAAAAATTGTTTATATTCTTTAAAAGAAGAACATATTGATATTAATATGAATTA
Source organism: Macrotis lagotis (assembly GCF_037893015.1). Taxonomy (NCBI): domain Eukaryota; kingdom Metazoa; phylum Chordata; class Mammalia; order Peramelemorphia; family Peramelidae; genus Macrotis; species Macrotis lagotis. Next base: position 276,078,908 of record NC_133666.1, read on the forward strand.
TTAATGTTAATAATATTAATATTAAATATTAACAAATAAGAAGGAATAACAATATTTATAGCAGTACTTTTCCTTTTTTATAGCAGTATCAGCAATCTAGAAACAAAATAACTTTATTATAAATCAGGAAATAACTGGCAAAATTAAGGGTTATGAATATTATTGTGCTATAAGACATGACAGGAAGATTCAAAAGAAAAAAAAAGAAGAAAGAAAAGGTTAATGAAACTTTTAAAAAATACCAAGTATAGAAGAGAAAGAAATTTCGAAGCAAGACTGTTGTGTTAAATGTATTTATAGTCTTAAAAAATGCACTAATAATAGTTCACAGTTTCATCTGGAGACATCTTTTCCAGGTCTTAGTATATCAAAATGTTATTATTTGATGATATTTATTGTTGGTAGTTAAAAAAAATAATAGTAAAAAAAGCATTTGATATTATCAAAAGATTTTCTTTCAACCAACATTCAGGATTCTTTAAGTTACTTAGACTTGTTCAATGACTCTCCATGATCCAGGAAATAAAATGTTTATTTTGTATTTAAAATTGTGTATAGTTTTATAACATTAATATGATTATATATGGTTATATGTAGTTGTATGCCATTAGTATACCATCATTTGACCTTTAGTGAGTGATTGAATTGACTGGGATTCCTATGTCTTGCCAATAAAATTTTAAAGAGCTATTACAACTATCCTAAATTCATAATGATTTATTCATTCAATGATCTTAGTATTTGGGAATGTTTTGCATAGTATCACTATATAAGGAAGATCACGGTAGATCACAGTATGAAGGTTTAGTACTTGTGTAATACAGTTCCTAACATTCTTATCATAAAGTTAGGTCCTTCCAAATGAGATTGAGTGGTATATTTAGGAACAATTCTCTTTCATCCAGATGCTAATTTTTATCTCTTTCTGATTTATCATTGTAAAGTTTTACCTTTAGTATGATATATAATGAACTATCCTTGAAGCTTGGAAATCTTTTTCAAGTTCAAGTCCCACCTCTCACCCATAATGTCTTATAGCTCTGTCAAATCAATTTTAACATCTTGCTACTCTGGAGAATTATCTTAAATTATATAATTTGGAAAGAAGATGCTGATCTGCAGTGGTAGAATTTATTTGCTCACTTGTAAGTTTCTCTATCTCCATGAATCAAAGATCCAGTTCTTTATCCCTATACTTTTTAATTCTGATTACCTGTCATTGTATCTCCCTTCTTCACTATCCAGTTGACCTATTTTTAAAAGACCCTTGGTGGGAAAAAAAAGAATATACTGTTGGGGGAAAATTGGTGCTGCCAAAAAAAGATTGAGAGCTCTTGAAAATGAAGAAATCCACTACTAGCCATGGATTTATTTAACAAACCTGCAAAGTTTACAGATTTTTTTTAAAAAAAAAGGACTAGAGGAGATACCTGAGTGAAAGAGTGAAAGGAGACCTGGCTGGACTGAGAGTCAAGTGGGGCCCACAATGGAGCAGAAGTTTAAAGTCTGTGGATAGGATGAGCTGCAAAGTCTTAGGTGAGACTGCCTGAGGATAAGAGTGAAACACAGCCATAAGAGCTGGCCAGTATGGCCACATGGAATAGAGACTTCCTTTAGGGTGGGAGCATATGGTTGTAGCTGAGAGATGGGGAGGGAGAGAAAGAAAGAGAGAGAGGAGAGGAGAGGAGAGGAGAGGAGAGGAGAGGAGAGGAGAGGAGAGGAGAGGAGAGGAGAGGAGAGGAGAGGAGAGGAGAGGAGAGGGGAGGGGAGGAGAGGAGAGGGGAGGGGAGGGGAGGGGAGGGGAGGGGAGGGGAGGGGAGAGGGAAGAAAGTGAGTGTTTCCATTCCTTTAGGGAAAAGAAGGAAAAAAAGAGTCCTCTTCAGATCAGCATTTAAATGCATAAATGCATTTCCATAATGGCTTGGATAAAAGTGGACCTTGGGGAATTTGGGCAAGGATTTAGCATCTGGCTCCAGGTACTTTCCAATGCAGGAATACACATGCCATAAGAGGGGTCCTCCAAGGAAGGGCCAAGACAGTGAAGATCTATATATTGGTCTTTCTTGTCCCAAAATACATTACCTTAAACTTCAACAAATCATTTTCTGTGGAAGATGATTGTCATACCTGTGTAAACTTGCTTCATCATAGCCTGGGTCAGATTGAAAACCAAGAGGAAGTGTTTTAACATTATAGACAGGATTTTAACCATGCAAAAGATTACCAATTTTATTTCCAATTGCAGTATTTACTGTGTCCATAATTCCCTGCATCAATACCATTGGGGTAAATAATATTATATCATATGTAAATTCTTATCTCCCAATATTAATGTTTTAGCACTAAGGGAGATAGATATAAGGGATATTTCTAAAGCAGAACATAGAAGAGACGTCAGATGTCATTAAATCTAAACCTTTCATTTTCCAAATGAGAAAATTGAGGCCCAGAGAGAATAAGTATATTTCCTAAAATGCCACAGGTTACAAAAGAAAAAGTCAAGTCCAAACCCAGGTCATCTAATTTCAGTTTAATACTGTTTTCCCAATATGAGCCTTGATTTAAAAAAAGTTGCCTTTTAGAAAGAATAAAATTGAACTAGAATGAGCCATTGTTCAAATTGATATTAATATAAATTTAGTCGTGGTTCACTAACTGTAACATTCTCCACTCCTAGTTAACACCGCAAAGTTTTTACTCTATGTTTAGTATCTCATTTAGGAATATCTCTGTTGTCTTAATAGCACATTGGAAAATCCCTTTAGAAGTGAGTTTTCCTAATCTGATCTTTTTTTGCCATGGCAAAAGCAGCAGAATCAAGCAAATTCCTCTGGAAGTCAGGCAGAGTTCAATAAAACATTTAACAAAGTATTTTAGGATATGACATCTTTTTTGATAATATCAAATGATGTGGGATGGATAATAATATAGTTAGATTTGGAAGTGGTCAGATGATGGGATCCAAGAAGTGATTTAAGGAACAGTTGTCATTATGAAGAGAGGTCTTCACTGGAGTGTACAAAGGATCTATCTTTGCTACTCCAATTTGATCACTGAAACCTAGCAAAATGTCTTGGAATTTATGGGCTAGATTTTTTTCTCTTCCCTTCTTATTTATTCTATCAATAAAAAAATGGGGCAATTAACTCTTTTGTCCCCTTAGACTCATTTGTGATTTCTTGAAATACATCATTGGAAAACCAAACTTTGATAAAATCTCCTGGGACTCACATGGAGTTACTTGACCAAGCCTCAAACTCAAATCTCTCTCTCTCTCTCTCTCTCTCTCTCTCTCTCTCTCTCTCTCTCTCTCTCTCTCTCTCTCTCTTTCTCTCTCTCTCTCTCTCTCTCTCTCTCTTTCTCAGATTGCAAATAATAGGCCCCAGCCCAAACCTCACTTGGTCATTGTTTGGAATTTGATGACTCAGAGAAAATAAGCAATTATTTCTGTCCTAACCAAAACCCTTAGGATCTTTCCCTCCAACTTCATTATTTTTTTTTAAGAGAGCAAGCTAGACTATCTTTAGGCTCATTTCTTAACTATCCTTAAATCACTGTATGGGTGTTGCCTCAGACAAACTGAGACTTGGCAAAGGCTTTAAATTATAAAGGCCAAAGACTACCAATGCTTCTCCAGTCATCCTATGTCTTACTTATCTATGTTTTTGTAGCCCATAGGATTTTTGGGGTCATCAATTAAGGATAGAAATCAAGGGTAACTGAAATCAAAGGAATTCACTATCTGGGATTTTAAAACTGTTCAGGATTTTATTACAAATTATTACAAAACAAACAGGTTAAAACTTTTCCTCCCAGAGAGTCAACAACACTAGGATAAGGTGAATAACAAAAGACCAGACTTGGTTGCTCTTAAGTTCAACATGTCATTTCCTGTCATCCTAACATCAATGGGCAAGGTCAAGTAACTGAGAAAGGGAAGTTGGGTGAAGGACAGAATACAATGACAGGGGTCAAGGAGAGACAAGAAACAATCAATGGGCATCAGTTTACATCTCAGGAACAAACAGCCTTCCACAATTAACAAAATTTAACAGCATAAAAGATTACAGAATTTGTTTCTAACTATAAACATTTTACATTCATAGTTCTCTACATCATCTTATCTTTGGACTCAGTATGACCCTGATTAAGATAGTGAGGCTGATGATTTTGCAAAGTTCTTCCTCACTTAAATCCAACTCACTTACAGGTCAAGATACCATCCTCCTTTTGTCATTGGTCCTTTTTGAGAAATCAGCTCCTTAGTCCCTTTTCTTCAACTGTCAATTTTACTCTTTTCCACTTTCCTCTTCCAGTAGTCTTGACTGTGTATTCTTTCCCCTTGAATCTTTTTTTAACATATTTTGGTTTTGATATTCTCTAAGCCTGGGCAATCATCTATCTGCTTGTTTTGTTCCTACACCAATGCTTTTCTAGAGAAGAGAATGGGGCTGTGCTGGTACATTAGATTTTTCCTCACTCCATAGCAACTATTCAAAACTTTATCCTCAAACTCCCAATTATATAACCATAGATTGGTCTTTCAGTAGATGTCATTATACCATAATTTACTGAAAGATTGCAACCCTCCATCATGAACTTGAGTAACTCCTCTTTTCCATAAGTTAACATATTTTATTTTTCCCATGCTCTTCTTCTTCCTGTCTAAAGGAATAAGGTAAATTACCTTTTAACCAAGGCAAAGTACTTGATTCCTTAATCCTATTTCTGTACAGTACATTATACTTCTTGAAATCAAAAGAAAAACTAAATATGCCTTTCTTTCAAATCTCCCTTATAAAATATAACAAAAAATAAAACATTTAAACCTTATGATTCCCTTCATCTAACATTAATCCTCTCTTTCATTGCTAAATTTCTAGAAAATGTGGCCTATACTGCACTTTCTCACTATTCACACTTTAATTCCCCATGATATTGACTCTGTTCCCACAACTCTAACTAAAGACATTTCTTGAAGCTATTTAAGACCTCATAGTCACCAAGCCCTCAATGATTTCTTGTTGGCCACTTTATTCTTTACTTTTTTTCTTATAGCATTTTCCTGAAATTCTTTTTTGTTCGTATCCCATTTTATTTTGTATCACATTGTTATTTGTCCTTGTTTTTCGAAGAAGATCATGGCATCAAGGAGTTGATGCCATGACAAGCCCTCCAATTGAATTTGAGTGAGCTGGTGCTGTGCTAAGTCACCAGACTCACTTTCTCCACCAGAGTCATCTGGATCTAGTGACCAGATATGGATCAGGATAACTGGGGCTGGACATGGATGGGAGGCAATCTGGGTTAAGTGACTTGCCCAAGGTCACACAGCTAAATGTCAAATGTCTGAGGACAGTTTTGAACTCAGATCCTCCTGACTCCAGCTGGTGCACTATCTACCATACTACCTAGATATTCATTTGAATATCTTTCTTTAAGTAGATGTGAATCTCTTTGAGTTTAGGAACTGCCCTTTTTCATCTTCAAATCCTGCTCCTTAGAACAATACCTTATGCATGGGAGATAAATGTCTGTCAAATTTAAATTTGACTAGTGAAAGCAAGAAGTGCATTTTTTTGCATAAGAATGCAAAAAGTTAAAGAAAAATCATCCTACTTGGTTCATTTTCCTCCCTGCCCTAATCCCAATTGTCTCAACTTCAAAATTCTGAGTCCCTACTACTGGCTTTTCTACAAGTGAAAATTCCTTCATTGCCTGTGGGGTCTCCTAAACTTGCTACATCCTTAATCTTCCATAGTATAAATGGATGGCCAACTGGGCCTGGAGTCAGGGGTTGAGTTCAAATCCAACTTCAGACCCTATTCCTCAACCAAAAAATGAGGATAACAGTAACTAACTCAGAAGTGTCTGAGGTACAAATATGATAATGTTTTCATAGTATCTGACACTAAATAGGTATACTACATAGAAGCTAATTCCCTTCCTCTTCCTCCTGTGGCCTACTCACCCTGGACTATTCCTCAACAAGACCCTTTCCCCTAGGTGAGTTTATTCTGAAGCATCTATTTTGAAGAAAGACCCATACTGTCCAGTTTTTAATTCTCCTTCCAGTCCTTTACTTAACAATAGGTTTCAAAGTGTAACCCCTAACTTTCTTCCCCCATGTCTTTTTTTTTTTGGTGTTGTTTTACCAGATTAAAATGTAAATTCCTTGAGGACCATGACTTTCTTTTTACTTGTATTTCTCTCCCCAGGGCCTAGCACAATGGCAGATAAATATAAGGTTTTAATAAGTTCTTTTTTTCCTTCCTTCTCACATTGGTAAAAGAGTAGTATTCATTACAAAGGAGATCATAATTCCATTGTACTTTGTTCTGTTCATACCACATCTTTAGTATGGTATTTATTTATAGGTAACGCATTTTAGAAAGAACATTAACAAGTTGCAGTACATGCTTACAATAGAAGATGGCCAGGATTGTGAAGTAACTGAAAATAATGTCCTATTGAAATTGGTTGGAAGAACTGATGCTAATTAGTTTGGAGAAGAGATCACATGGACACATGATCTTTGTCTTCAAATATGTCATGTGAATGGTAATTAGACTTATTTTATTTGATATTAGTGAACAGAAATAGTACTAAATGCATGAAATGTTTAGGCACTGTTAACCATAATTTAGCCTAAAATGAAATAATAAAGTTAGTTTTATAAATTAAGTATTTTTCTCTAGGATCTTACCAAAAGCCTTGGGTGGATGACATCCTTATGAATGCTAATGCTGATACAAAATTCTGGAGGCATTTTACACAGAAAAGATAAAGAATAATAAAAACTGAGTTAAGTAGCCAATGAAATTCACATAGATGACATGGATTTACGATATGATTCTCTCAAATCTTATAATATTTACTTAAAATTCCTATTGACAAGAATCCCACTTAGGCTGGAGAGTAAATGGTTACAAATAACAATAGGAGTGCTCTTGTCATCCAAGATGTCTCTTACCTTGAGGTTTCTTGATCTGGTAGAAGGAATTTATTCATGCTATTGTTGAAATGACCAGATAGTATTGAAACAGGCCAAATCATCATTTGGGGTGTAGGAAAGAGGCCTTACATTTCTTTAAACACTGAAACTTATGACTATTAGTTAAAGGTTAAGAGACTAATTTTAAATCAGAAATGTATAGATCAAAAGTATTAATTCCAAATTAAAAAATATCAAATTAGACAGGAGATAGTGAAAGACAATGAAGTTTATGATTCTATACCCACTTTCTGAATTTACAAGATTTCTTACAAAAATTCTTTATAATTAATGAAACTTCAAGGAATTTTAAATCTCTATCTTTGCATTGATATCATTGATATGTTGTATGGACATTATTTAGAAGATTCTGCTTTATTTTTTCAGAATAAGAGAGTTCAAACCTGGATATCTTTCCTTCTTCTCCATCCAAGATCACTTCCCCATTTCTGTTTGTAATGCATTCCTCTAAGAATAAAACATAATGCAAAATTCTATAGTTCATGTTTTAATTTTGCAGCATGTAAATTGTTGTGCTGATATTTTACATGGAAAGATAAGATTACTGAACTCTTATTGTTTTGGTGGCTGTCAAACCAGGCATGCAATTAATGTTAGATTAAAAATACTTCTTATGGTTATTAAAAATGAAGGCTCTCCCTCCAGTTTGAATATTGCAGTTTATATTTAACTTTAGGCGCTAATAGCTTTTATAAATGTAAGCAAGCATTTTGCTTTTGCTTAAATGTATTCATATTATGATTTTACCTTTTTTTCTTTCCTAAATTTCTTCCTTCCTCTCATTCCATTTTACTAAAGCGTGTAGCAAGTTAGGTATGATGATTAACTCTTGGTGCACAAGGGCTCACCTGTAGTTGAGCAGTGTTACCACAACCTAAACCTTTCCTCTTTCATTGTGAGATGATTGTCCCAATCTTGGAACAGTTTATAAACCTGGATTATAAGTGGGGAAATCAGGACAGCTAGGTGGAGTAGTGGATAAAGCACTGGCCCTGGAGTCAGGAGTACCTGGGTTCAAATCAGGTCTCAGACACTTAATAATTACCTAGCTGTGTGGCCTTGGGCAAGCCACTTAACCCCATTTGCCTTACAAAAAAAAAAAATAAGTGAGGAAATCTAATCCTTAATTCAGTACATAATCTCTCCTTTCTAGGAGTATAACAGATTGGGAGAAGAGTCTATATAGCTAAGTCTTTAGTAGCATCACTCAGAGACATCCACAAAAATTTCTGATATTTTCTTTTTGGGAAGAAAAACTTCATATACAATGTGCATCATAAACTTTAGAGCTTTAGGGCCTTAAAGATAGATACTTTTGTCAACACCCCCATTTTTATAAATAAGAAAAATAAAAATCTGAAGGCTTAATTGATTTTTGTTTTAGGTTTACTTAGGCTGTAAATTGTAGCATCAGTTTTTTGCAACTATAACCTCAACTCTAAATTTGCTATCTTTACTCCTGCATTATACTTCTTCTTCTATTTTCTCTCTCAATATTATGTGAGGATATAACAAGACTACCAAATGAACAGTTAGGATTTATCTTTAGCTCTCAACTCTTAAGCATTAGATTTTCATTATTAAGCTATTCTTTGCTACAAAGAGGAATATATGTATCACAGTCTCTACCCCCATTCCCATTTGTAGACTTAATTGATAAAATATCCTATCCTACCCCTCCCATTATTTACTCGGTAATCACAATTTTCTTGGCAATTAGGGAAGTTAGTAGGAAGGGTAAGTTTTGGGGAAAAGGTGTTGAATTCTGTTCTGGTATATTATATTTGACATGCTTCCAAAATATCAGAATATCTAATAATTAGTGTTATAGGACTGGAGTTTAGGAGAAAGATTAGGACTGGAGATTTGGAAGTGGAGTAATTTGAATAAAGATGATAATTGAACCAATTTGAAATGATGAAATCACAGAAAAAGACAATTAGGTAGCCAAGTAGCAGAGTGGATAGAGTGCTAGGCAAAAGTCAGAAAGATTTGAGTTCAACTTTTGGGTCATTCACTTCCCAGTTTTGGCAAGTCACTTGACCTTCCTAATCTTTACTTTTCTTGTCTGTGAAATGAGGACAGTAATAACATCTGCTTCAAAACATTGTTGAGTATCAAATGAAGTAAAGATGTTTTAGTTATTGATATTTTTATTATTTTAAGACAGAGAAGTAAACAAAGAGAAAAGAGCCAATGAGAGATATTTGAAAGATGGAGATGGGTATTAAAGATGCAGTTAAGGAGACTGGAGGGAAGCTAGGTGGATACAGTGGATAGATTGCCTGGTCTGAGATCTGGAAGACTCCTTTTCTGTAAGTTTATATCCAGCTTCAGACACTTGTTAGCTGTGGACCCTGGACAAGTTACTTAAAACTATTTGCCTCAGTTTCCTTATCTATAAAATAAAGTAGAGAAAGAAATGACTCTAGTATCTTTGCTAAGAAAACCCTAAATTGAATCACAGAGTATTGTACAAGACTGAAACAACTCAATAACGATCAAGGAGACTGAAAAGTAACCAAACAGGTAGAAACAGAACCAACAGAAAATGGTTCAATTTACCCCCTTTCTCATGCTCCCATACTCTGAAATGGCAAATAAATACTTACTAATTTTGTCTATTCATCCTCAAAAGAGATAGATAAAATCAAATGTTCTTCATCATGTCACTTTGCTTAGATTTGAATTATTATAATTAGATCATTTCATGGAGAAGCCCAAAAATAACAGGGGAAATAGAAGAGATCTCACTTGGAGGTACAACCTTGATGAGATGTCCTTTTAGAAATCATGAAAGATGGGTAAGAAGGGAGTGGAACAGGGGATAAAGCCTTCTCCTCCCCTTTTCCCCCCAATCTATTTTCATTTACAAACATACAATACCTGCTGATAAACTCTGAATAAAAAGCGATTTTCCTGAATCCATGGATCTTTCTCAGTTTGCCACAGTTAAAAATTGTACTCTCTTGGTAGCCCTTTTCTCTCACAGCTCTGATTTTTAGCTGCCAAACTATACCTAAACTCATTAAGACTCATTTATCCCTGTCAGTCTCGTGTTCTCAAGAGTCAAATAAAGTCCCATTGCTCTATCTCAGTCACCTTCACTAAGTCCAGTTAGACTGGAAAAAAGAAATGTCTCCTTTGAAAACTTTTTCCTTCGTTTCATTTTAGGGGAAAAAAAATGTATTTTTTTTTAAATTTTGTATCTATAGCTCAACACAATTGTTAAGCATTTCCTCACAGTATGGTATGGTGTAGTGGAAACACAATGACACTTTGAAGCACAAAATAGATAGCTTCATTATAACACTACTGATAATTTTCTGTGTGATCCTAGACCAGTCACTTTACCTCTCTGGCTCTCTAAAAAGCATTTGATTTTGGGTTTTTTTTTTATGTGTGTGTGTGTGTGTGTGTGTGTGTGTGTGTGTATGATTAAGATAACCTCCATATTCATATCAGCTCTAATAATTTGGTAAATATGTAGATAAGTGTCAAGGGGGGAAAAGGCATTCTTTTGGAGGAAAAAGTATCAGAGGATTTTCATAAATGTAGGCTATGAGATTGATTTTTTTTTTTTTTAGTTTTTGCAAGGCAATGGGGTTAAGTGGCTTGCCCAAGGCCAAACAGCTAGGTAATTACTAAGTGTCTGAGGTCAGATTTGAACTCAGGTACTTCTGACTCCAGGGCCAGTGCCCTATCCACTGCGCCACCTAGCCACCCCAAGATTGATTTTTTGATAGAGGTTATGGATTTTATTTAAATGGACAGATTGACTTCAGAAATGCAATAATGAAATTTCATCAAGCATCTACCAAGATCATAGTTCTTATTCATTTACACTGCTAAGGTAGTCTTGGTTCATATCTATAAAAATATGAATAATTTCCTAAAGATAGTGCTTTTCTGCATATTTACCAGTATTTCCTTTGGTTTTTTTTTCCTCCTACTTCATTCACCACCATTTATAATCCTAGCAATGCACTAAGTATTTTTATATTCTTTTTTTTTTTTTGCAAGGCAATGGGGTTAAGTGGCTTGCCCAAGGCCACACAGCTAGGTAATTATGAAGTGTCTGAGGCTGGATTGGAACTCAAGTACTCCTGACTCCAGGGCCAGTGCTCTATCCCCTGTGCCACCTAGCTGCCCCCACTTTGTATTCTTAATAACATAATGTAGAAACTATTGTCTGAATGTTATCATTTGTATTGTTCATGTGGTGAAATTATGGAACATATTATAGAAAAAAAAAGTCATAGAACAGTGTGCTTTTAAGTAAAGCACAATTTATGTTTGCATAAGTTTCTTTTAATCTTATTGGTGGGTATAATCATTTCTAGGAAGTTTTTTAAAACTCAAGGTCAATGTGCTTTGATGAAGAGTCAGGTTTAAGAGTTGTTTGCTCTCCTCATGTTCCCTTCCATTATTAAAATTCTTCCTTGTATGCTTCTTTTATGTAAAATAATTTCCCCCTTCTTCCTCTACTTTCCCTTTTTCCCAGGATTTCTTTATTTCTTGACTATCCCTATCTTATTTTTTTATATCATTCCAATATAATTAACACCATGGTATTCTTTAGTGAAGAAAGTGCCTCAAGGGAGGGAGTTTCCTCAACCCCTAGTTCTAATTCCTAGTACTTGTCAAACTAATCTGGTTTGTATTTATTTGCCTCATCCAAACTCTTGAGATTTTTTTTTTGTTTGTAACAAAGCATTTTGCATTTGGTATCTACACTGTACTATTTGTATGTTAACTTTATCTTCCATAGGAGTTTGTAAGCTCAACTGTAGGAACAATAATCTTAACAATTTTTTAGTATTTACTGTTAGTGCCTACACAATAGAGTACTAGGCAAACTCTCACCATTTATCTATTAATTGAACAAGGCTGATGAGTCTATTTTGTTGGGTGGTTGATCATGGAATGCTTTGACTTTTTATAGTAAACAATGTTACCAAGACATTTTTGGAATAGAGTACTAAGATAGCATTGTTCTAATGACAGAGTTATTATTGAATTGAAATACAAAACCTAGCTCAGATTATTTTCTTAACTCTGAATGGTACAATTGGACACTTGGTAAACACACAGATGTATATTTACACATTCATGTATTTATACATACATGCATGTACATATACTATATATATTTATGTGTATATTTATGTGTGCTTTCATATTTATGTGTATATTCATATGTGATATTATTTGTATTATGGTAGAGGACTAAATTGTAGCATATAATGTTAAACTATAAGAGAGAGATTTAATATAGAGAGTTTCAGTAAAAAAAAATTGGAAGAACATTATGAATTGAAAAAGCTAAGGAAGAACTTGGAAGATAATTTATATAATAATATTATAATAAAAAACTTTAAGGACTTTAGAACTCTGATTTACACAATGATAAATTAGTAGTGCAAAAAGAAAGATGAAACATTCCATCCACAACTGTGAAACTTAAAATTCAGAAAAAGACACATTTTTAGACATGACAAATGTTAGAATTTGTCTTGCTAGACTTTGGCCATAAGCATAGAGGGTTAGGGGTGTGTGCGTGCATGCGTGCATGTGTTGGTGTGTGTGTGTGTGTGTGTGTGTGTGTGTGTGTGTGTGTATTTACTTTAGTGGGGTATGATACTGTGAAGGGTAGATTAACATTTAAAGATAATTGTTACTTAAAAAATGTTAATAATCATTCTCCCTTTTTACATTATTTAAGACAATGGGGTTAAGTGACTTTCCCAAGGTCACACAGATAGGGAATTATTAAGTATCTGAGCCCAAATTTGAACTCATGTCCTTCTGACTCTGGGGCTGGTGCTCTATCCACTGCGACTCCTAGCTGTCCCATATAATTTTCTTTTAAATAAAGTGTTAGATGAGATACATTTATATCTTATAGCAAATATATATCTACGTATACCAAATTATTTATGCAAGCTAAAATGATCCACAAATTTAAAAATCATTTGCATGTGGCATTGCTTACAAGCTTAAGGAATTCTAAAAAATATATATGAGTGTAGAAAATATTATTTAAATACTTTTTATAAATTTATCTAGTTGCATTAAAATAATGTATCTTTTAAAAAACAATTAATGAAAATGTTTCTTTTTTTCCTAAAGTTATTTCTTGGGGACATATTCTATGAATGTTTTTCCGGTTGAAAATTCACAGTGACATACCCTGGCCAATCTAGTTACTGTGCTGTCAGGGATTAACTTTCCATGTCAGTTGGCAAAATGTCTACTTTGATTTTTCTGAATCAAGTTTATCTCTTCTTCCTTTGTCTGCTTTAATTTATTACTCCAGGAATATCTGGATCTGATCAAAAGGAGTAGGCTTTTCTAAATGCCCTCAAGTTTCTGTATTTCCCCACATTCATTCTGTTTTCCTCTCCTTCTTCAGGCTAAGTTCTATTTCTATTCATTAGCTTGACAGATTCATTTAAGGTGTACAGAGGACTGTTGAAGAAAAGTAAGGAAATCCTCATTCCACAAAACCTGTAAAAATCCTCCTCCCCCAATCCTCAAAAGTATAATGAAGTGATAGAAATTAGCATTGTCTTTGGATTGCCCTCATTACACATTATCTACTTAATTAGTAACTAATTAGTTGTTACACATTAAAAGAATAAATGTCATGCCTTTAATGGGGAGTTCTCTTGTTATCTTTAGAGTAGAGGATAGGACAATTTTAAAATATTAGAAAAGGAGCTTAAAATTTTATTTTATCTGTGATTTGGACCTTGGAAAAATTTGATAGGATTTTTATTTCATATATCACAATACAATCTATTCTGTCCTTTGTACACAAGGAGAAATCCTTTTCTCTCTACCTTTGGAATTCCTCTGACTTGCTCAGTCAGTAGGAGAAAATAGGTTATCTGTAAGTTTTATAGTTTTTCAAAAATTAATTTAGTCAATTATTAACTGAATTGATAGACTCAGTCATCTTTTCAGTTTTATCATTATAGCCTAAGATTTAATAAAGCTATTTTTTCACTTGTTATTTTCCCATTATCTTTATGATTTATGGCCATTAGAATTTCCCTAAGAATTATAAGCCAAAGAATTGTAAACTGAGGGGATGCCAATCAATAAAGTAATGACTGAACCACCTTATGATATATGGATTTGATTCATTTGTTGAAGGGGATTGTTACAGAGAAAGACAAAAACAAAACTGGAAAGATTTATATGGACTGATGTAGAGTGAAGTGAGTAGAACCAGGAGAATAATATATACATTAATTGCAATATTATAAAAATAGTCAACTCTCAAACACTTAGTACCACTTGTCAATATAATAAGCCACTACAACTATAAAGTACTCATGATGAAAAATACTACCCATCTCTAGGTAAAGAACTGGGAGATTCAGAGTAAACATTAAAGTTTATTTATTTTTCCTGTTTCCTCATTCCCCAGACAAGACTGAAGCAGAAAAGATATTTTGCCTGGCTTCATATGTTTGCATATATATGTGTATATGCAATATAACACCATATACTACATATAATACTATAATACTACATATTATTCTTTCTTGTCTTCTCAATAAATGGGGTTCAGGAGGGAGAAAATTTGTATTGGAAAAAAAGGGGTTTTTTTGGGGGGGGCTAATTATAAAACGGCAATCATCAAAACTGCCTGGTACTGTTTAAAAAAATAGTGTAATGGATCAGTGAATTAGAATAGGTTCAAAAGAAACAGTAGTCAACGACTACAGTAATCTACTATTTGACAAATAAAAAGACATTAGCTTCTGGGATAATACCTCACTATTTGACAGAAATTGTTGGGAAAACTACAAACTAGTACAACAAAAACTAGGCATAGACTCACATCCTATACCCTATACCAAAATTAGGTCAAAATGGATACAGGATTTAGACACAAATTGTGATACCAATAGCCAATCAATACATCAAGAAATACTCTATTTGTCTGATATATGGAAAGGGGATAAATTTATGACCAAACTAGAAAGAGATTTCATTATAAATTGCAAAATGGATGATTTTGACTAAATTGAATTAAAAAGTTTTTGCACTAATAAAACCAATGCTGCCAAAACTTAGAAGGAAATTAGAAAACTTGGAAACAATTTTCACAACTAAGAGTTCTGATAAAGGTCTAATTTCTAAAATGTATAGAGAATTGCATCAAATTTATAAGGTTATAATTCTCCAATTGATAAATGGTCAAAGGAGATGAATAGACAGTTTTCAAATGAAGAAATTAAAGCAATATATAATGATATGAAAAAACCATTCCAATCATTAGTGATTAGAAAAAATGCAAATTAAAACAAACATGAGGTTCCACTTCACACCTATCAGATTGAGTAAAATGACAAAAAGGGAAAATATTCAATGTGGTTGAGGTTGTAGGAGGATTGGAACTTCAATCCATTGTTAGTGGAGTTGTAAACTGAACCAAACATTTTGAAGAATTATATGTAACTATGCTCAAAGAACAATAAAACTGATCATACATACCTTTGACCCAATAATGCCAATACTAGGCCTATATCCAGAAGAAATTATAAAAAACAGGAAAATTCCCACATGTTCCAAAATATTCCTAGCAGCTCTTTTTATTAGAATTGTATTGGAAATTGAGGGGATGCCCCTCAATTGGGGAATGGCTGAACAATTTATGGTATATGAATATTATGGAATACTATTGTTCTATAAGAAGCCATGAATGGTCAGACTGTAAAAAAGCATGGAACAGTTTACAGAAATTGATGCTGAACAAAGGCAGCCAAATCAAGAGAACATTGTACACATTAACAACATTGTGAGTTGATCAACCTTGAAGGATGCAGCTCCTCTCAGCAATTCAGAGATCTGGGACAGCTCTAGGAGATCAGTTATGGACAATGCTATCCAAATCCAGAGGAAGAAAAAACAAACAGAACAAAACAGAACCAAAAAAAAAAACCAACCCCTACAGAATCTGAATGAATACAACATTTTTTAAAAAAAATTTCTCTTTTTTTTCCTGTTTCACGGGTTCTCTTTTTTTCCCCTTAATCCTAATTTCTCATACAGAAAATGACTTATCTGTTAAAATGCTAAACACAAATGTGCATGTATATTATTCACTAGACTGTTCCCTGCTAAGGGAAGGGGGGGTGAGAATGGAGGGTGGAAGGAAATTATGTAACTTAAAATATACATATGTATGTGTATGAATGTTGAAAAGCTTTCATAAAATGTAATTGGAGAATAAAAGCAATTAAAAAAAGAAAAGAAAAATATTCACTTAAGGTTTAAGATCAGTAAAACTATATAACTTAATCTCTGTGTTTTAAAAGAAATACTTAAATTTGAATAAGAACATATAGTAGAGGGTTATTTATTGATTGTTTTCTAAATCCTTTAGGCTGCTGCTGGGGCAAAACTGTGAAACAAAGGAAGTGTGCAGTGGTGCATTGCCACATTCCTTTCACTGATTCACCTGTCTCCCTAAATTTCACTTTACTGAGCTCCATAGTATTATTTGTCTTCCCCAAATTCCCCAAGGCTGACTCCAACCTCAATGCAAATCTTCAGCACAGTCCTTTGTTGAGTGGAATTCTCTCCCCTTTCATCTATCAGCATTCAATTTCTATTTAATTCTTTCTCAAGATAATTATTTCAGAAAGTAATCAGAGGGCAGAATCCATGGTAGACTATCTTTGAATCCACTACCTCTCAGGTACTATCTTTTAGAGTGCCTAGGTCACTACAAAGTTCATTTCAAACACTTCCATCTGTGTGACGTTTCTCCAAGATATTAGTGCCTACCTTCCTCAAAAAAAGAAAAAAAACTTTTTTATTTGCTTTGTATATGTTTTGTATATAATTTTATATGTTCATCTCCTTGAGCATATAATATCCTTGAAGACAAGGATTATTTTATGTTTTGTCTTTGTTTTCCCTATGCCTATAGAATCATTTCTGGCACATATAGATAGGGATTGAATCAGCAATTTCATTGGTTAGGAGAACTCACAGGTTAGGAAGCTTTCTCTTCCATTGTAAATCATCCCCTTCTCTGAAACTTCTAGTATTAGAGTGCAGTCTGGATTGATATATTGCTGCTGCTGTTGTCTTTCAGTAATGCCCAACTCAGTGCATCCATGGATGTTTATGTCTAGACTAGTACTGTCTATAGAGAGTTTGGCTTGTTCATTTGTTTTGTTTGTTTTGTTTTGTTTTGTTTTCAAAGAATACTGCTGTGGTTTGGCATTTCCTTCTCCATCAAATTAAAACAAAAAGAGATTAAGAGAGATTATTTGCACAGAGTCAAAAAGTCCAAGACTGGATTTAAACTCAGGTCTTCACTGAGCCATCTTGCTGCCTCCAGACTGATATAGAGCAGATGCTTAATAAGTGTTTGATCAATTGAGAGCCTAGAAGCAACTCTTTATAGTGGAAAAAACAAAGCATTTGTTGTCTTTCAGATTTGTTTTTTTTTTTTTTGTCTCCTGTCTTTTCTTCAAAACCTGTCTTTTCTTCATCACATTTATCTAGGCAACTTCAAATTTTGACATTTTTACCTTTACAATTTTTCTCATATCTGATGCCTTCTCTTTGATCATACAAATTTTCACCTTAATTTAGGCTTTCATTACCTTTCACCTAAATTATTGGAACAGCCTCCTAATCAATCTTTCTGCTTCAAGTCTTTGCCCACTTTGATCTGTTTTAAACATTGCTGCCAAAGATCTTCTTAAGCCCAGAACTGTCTATGTGCCTTTCCTACTCAGTGAACTTCAGGAGTTCATAGTACTTTAAGGGTAATGTATAAACAGTCCGTTTAGCTTTTAAAGTTGACAAAGTTGACAATCTGGCCCTAGTCAATCTTTTCTCCTTATTGGGCATCACTCCCTGTCTCACACTCTATAGTTCAAACAAACCAAAGTTCCCTGTAACTTATATGGAACACTCCATCTCATATCTTTGCTTTTGCATTCACTGTCTGACAAACCTTCGATTCATTTTATCCTTGCCTTTCCTCTTTAAGATGCTGCACAAATAATCATTTCAGGAAGAACCCTTTACCAATATACTTATGGTTAGTGCCTTCTCTCCTAAGTTTCCATGTATATAAATACTTTCTATATACTTACAACTTTATATTTGTGCTGTATATATTTATATATTAATTTTCTGCTCCCTAGAATTTAGACTTCTAAGTAGAGATTATTTCATCCTTTCTACTTAATTGAATCCCTAGAGTCCTTCTATATAGTACTTGGTACATAGTGGTGCTTTATAAATTCTAATTGCTCAACCTGCAGATTAATATATGTATAGGAATAATTCACTACTAATGATTTTTTTAGACCCACAATGATAGGAGTGTTGGCATATTGGAAATCAAGGATCTTTCTGGAGATTCTTGCATCAAACTATATAGATTATCTAATATGCTTCAATTTAAGTAAAAACTAAAGAAATAGCAATCATGATCTCAGAGTAAAAGCAAAAATAATCCTAATTAAAAGAGAAAATCAGGGAAGCTACATTTTATTAATATGTAGAATAGAAAATGGAATAATATATAAAAATTTTAAGAATAAGTTTCTTTAAGAAAGGTCTCATCATGGGGTGGCCAGGTAGCAGTGGATAAAGCACCGGTCCTGGAGTCAGGAGTACCTGGGTTCAAATCCGGTCTCAGACACTTAATAATTCCCTAGCTGTGTGGCCTTGGGCAAGCCACTTAACCCCATTTGCCTTGCAAAAAAAAAAACATAAAAAAAGAAAGGTCTCATCAATTTGACTCAGAGAACTGAGTCAATTTTATAAAATGAATTTCATTCCCCAAACCATAAATGGTCAAAGGATAAGAATAGGTAGTTTTCAGAAGAAATCAAAGTTATTTATGGTCATATGGTAATATGAAAAAATGCTCTAAATTACTACTGATTAGAGAGTTTCTCATTAAAACAACTCTGAATCACCACCTCAGAAATGACAATGCTGGAGGGAATGGGGAAAAATTAGTAACCTAATGCACTATTGGTTTCAGCTGTGAACTAGTTCCACCATTCTAAAGACAACTAGGAACTATGCCTAATGAGCTATAAAACTTTGACCTCTCATTGGATCTGTATCCCCAAAGAACTCAAAGAAAAAAGGAAAAAGGACCAACATGTACAGAAATCGTTGGAGCTGTTTGAAAAACTGAGGTGACAAAGAATTGGAATTTGAGGGACTGTTCCTCAGTTGGGGAATGTTTAAACAAGTTGTGGTATATGATTGTGATGAAATATTATTTTGCAATAAAAATGGTGGGAACTGGTGAGGAGTGATTTCTGATAAAAAAAACTACAGTAATTACAGTAAACACTATTACTTTACAATTTTCCTATAAAGAAAAGTTTTCCTATGTACATTTTATTTATTTTTATGAAATATAAAGAAGATTTTTATTCTTGCAAATAAAGACATTCTTTTGTCATTATTATTCTTTTTACAATAGTTTAATGTTAGGTAATTGATATTTAAAAATGTTTTCTTAAATTAAAATAGATCCAATTGAGCTCTTAGGTAAAACTGCTGATACTATAAACTGAGTTAATTACCACTTCAAATTATATTTAATTCTAAAGTATTATGCTATATATGCAGTATAAATTAGCCCATATAGTTTTTAGTTCTCTCTGATCTCTGTAACCATGATTTTGGCTGTGTGTATGCTATTAAATCAACTTCTAATCAAATTAAATAAATGAATTAATGATTAATCAGTAAGATATGGTCCTAGGTACATAACAAATGTTGGTTTAGAGGATAAGTGCTAAAATCTCTTTTATTAAAAAAGCCATTTTTCTTTTTTTAATACCTTTATTTTCCAATATATCTCTTTTTTCTTCACCCATAGAGTCATACCTTATGAGAAAGAATAAAAATAATTCAGCAAAACTAATAGTTATGACTAGGGGTCCATACATAGTCTCTCATCTATAAAAAGAAGGGAGAAAAGTGCATTCTCATATTGTTTTTGTTGTTATTATTATTATTATTGTTATTGTTCTAGGCAGTGTCATTATAATTACACAACATTCAGGTTTGTTTTGTTATTGTTGCTGCTGATTTTAAAAAATTATGTAATTGTATATTGTTTTCTTGAATCTTCTTATTTTACTTTGTTTCAGTTCTTTGAAGTCTTCCCCATTCCTCCATGCATTCTTTATATTAACTTTTTTTTTACAAGAGCCATTAAGATTTGATTGAACTTGAAGCCCAAATAAGCTTTAAGGACCTTTACCCTAACTCCCATTTCTATTGATGAATCAGTTTCCCCAAAGAAAGGTTAGCTACATCTCCTTTTCATGGCTCCAGGGATATACCCAAGGGGCTGCGGGATTGTCTCCAATGCTGTCAGCTCGAATCCTTCCAATGTATTCCTCCAAATAAGCTGCTACTCATTTCTCCAAATTTTTTTATCCAGTTCCAGTTAACCTTAACTTACTATAATCAATATCATTGATTATTTTCTTAGTATCACTTCCTCAATTAACATAAGTTAGCTTTTACAAACATATTATGTACTGAGAATTTTTAAGGAAAAAAAAAGTACAGAGAGCACCTCAGTCTGGGGGCATACTCTTCTTTATATCATCTCAGTCCCTGGGAGAGTGATTTATTTTTAAGTGATTTTTACAGACATTCACCCCACCAATTTCATTTTGAAAGAGACTTCACTGAGGTACAAAATGTCTCCCCTGCTTAAAAAAAATAATAATTCATCTCCTAGGCCAAGCTGATCAGCATGTTCACTTGAGACCTGACTCCTCAATAGACTCAGCTGCTTTCAAACACTAACATGAACTCCCAGACCTTTTGTGCTCTTTCGACTTTTTGAACCTAATTAGCTAAAAATTTCAGGCAGGAAAGGACAGGTACAACAGTGACAAAAACAACAGCAGGATTATGAACTCATGGATTCATTTTGAGCTAGACAGGAAAAGTTGGGGGCAGTTCAGTGGGACAGGACTGGAGTAGTAAGACCAGAGTTCACAATCAGCCTCAGACACTTGATATCTGCATGACTTTGGGCAAGTTTTGCCTTGGTTTTCCCTTTATAAAATAGATTGGAGAAAAGAATGGAGAATCCACTCCATTCTCTTTGCCAAGAAAACCCTAAACAATCACAAAGAGAAACCTAAAGGAACAACAACAACAGCTGTTAGGAATCTCCCAGTGCAGAGACTTAAATCCTCACTTGAATGCAGTTAACATAAGAAAGAGCCAAACTGATTTCCATCACCCCTCCTTTGGCATGCACACCCAATTCCTTCTCAGCATTCTATCAAAAAGACCTTTCCTTCACCATGCCTTAAATGGATGTAAAAGAGTGCTAAGTACCACTGTCCAGTCAGAAGCAAGCAAACTCACTACACTTCAGGCTACTCCTTGGTCTGGACCTTCACTGGTCATTACCCTGTTTTACATTTCCATGTACCCCAATCTGTTTAGTCTTTCCTCAGCCAGTGACCATCTACTTGGTTTCAAGTTCTCTGCCAGCACAAAACATGTTACTGTGAATATTTTGTTATCTTGATGAACTTTCTTTTTAGTACTGAGATCTCTGGTTCAAGGGGACACATACACACACAAATACATACATGTGTCAGTTTCTTGATGATATGCCAAATTGCTTTCCAGAATGTTTAAACCAATACAAAACTGTACCAATAGTGCATTAGTGGCTTTTTCTTTCCACCAACCATCCAACACTGAATAGTTTCATCTTTTGTCATCTTTTTAGTTTTCTGAATATGAGAGGAAACAGAGCTTATTTGATTTGTATTTATTTTATTACATACTGAAAATTATTTAAATTAATATATATAAATGGACAGTGGGGTATTTACTCAGGATTTTTAAAATATGCAACCTACAAAACCACCAAAAATAAATATAAATCCAAATGTAATTGTCGAACTCAACAGATTAAAATTAATGATGACACTAAGGAAAAATATTTTGAATGTTATTGTGTGACAAATCAAATTTATTATTTTGATGTAATTTTTAATACAAATTTAAATTGTTCAAGGTTCAAATTGTACAAGGAATCAGGAGCAGTAGGAGCTTTATAGAATAATTCTCAGTAACTGTCTGAAGTCTTGAAATTGTTTTTGAATTCATATCAGGTTTAGTTAAATGAGTAAATTAAAAATGATTCTGTTCTTTACATTTTCAAAATGACTGTCAAAGGAAAGGTTCATCATTCATTTCCTCTTCATTATCATCATCATCATCATTATAATTACTGATAACCTGTAGGCCTGAATACTGTTCCTAATGAGATGAAAATTGTGAAAATTGTCGATGTAAGTCAATCAAAAAATATGATCGCTTTTCCTTAATTATCTGATAATTTAGATAATAGTTCCCTTTCCCTAATATCTTAGATTTTAATTGAAAAAGTATCTGTGTATGGGCACTAAGTCATGAAGAATTTTAAGATAAAATACACAATGGTTTAATTGATACAATACATGCAAATAATAGTTTTCAGTATATTTTAAGGCAATGAGGGTTATCAAATCTCCAAATTAATTTTAAAAATATCAGCAGAATGTAAAAGGGCATTATATCAACAAAGCAATTTATTAGAATGTTTTTAGGTGAAGCATGTACATTTAAGTATTATATGTGTAAGTTCAAGAAAATGTCAGGAGCACATCGTTCCTGAATATTATGTATTTTATTTGCTTCAAAATTGTAAAGTAATTTTCCTACACACAAATCCTAAGCAACTAAAATTAAACTTTTCAATATATCTTCATTTTAAAGTCCCATAATCTCAGATTCCAGGGCTAACAGTTTGCTCTCTTTTTCATATTTGGGCACCTTTAACAGAATCATATTCTAGATGCTAGGGAAGTTGTTGTGCCAGCTTGTATCAGTTATGTATCATTTATCAAATTTAGTAAATCAAACATTTATTAAACTCTATTTCCTTTCCCCCCCCCCCAGATTCTTAAGTGTTGGGCAAAAGTCAAACTATTCTGTGCCCACCAATACCTTACATTCCATCTGGGGAGACAATATGCACAAAAATAAGTACAAATGAATAAATAATCAAGACCCATGTGGACTTTCAACCTATATGAATCATTTGTTTGTGTACTTGGTCCCATCACAAAAGGATGATGCTCTAGGGAGGAGTGAGATATGGATACAGCCTGGTGTATAAGTTTCAGCCACTAGGTGGCGATCTACTATTGTTATCAGATTGAGTAACTGAGCATGTGCAAGAAGGACCTCTCAGGCTTGGCATCCTGAGCTCTTTGCATTCTCTGCATGGACTGATCATTAATTACCAGAGACCATCCCTGCCCTTCCCAGCTTATATATCTGCCTGGATGCTTCCATCAAAGTCATTAGGGGCAGGAATGGGAAAGGACAAAAGATGGGAGAAAACCCTTACCAGTTTCTTTTCTCCCTCTTGTTAACAAGTCTTACTTTAGTGGAAAATTCTTGTTTTAGGTAATCTTAAATCCAAGTCTGCCAGATCAGTGTTTGATACCTTCCTTCATTGGATGACCTGTTTCTTCCTCTTAAACTGTGGTTGTACCTTCACCCCAGGAGTTATAGTCAGAAAAGCAAATGTTACACACTATAAATTTTAATAACAGAAGAGCAAGAGAAAATCATAGAGGTACTTGGAAAGCACAAGGCCACCTTTAGAAAAATTCTGTCCTATAAAATTTAGTAAACAAAACATTTATTAAACCCTGTGGGGTTTTTTTCCAGACTTAAGTGTTGGCATAAGTAAAACTAGTCGGTGCCCTCCAATAACTTACATTCCATCTGGGGAGACAACATGCACAAAAATAAGTACAAATGAGTAAATATTTCTATTTCATTGACATTAGTTTGAAAATGGAGAGAGAAAATGAAAACTACAGGCAGGAGTAAAATTGCTTTCAGACAAGATTTACAAACCAGAGACTATATTCTAATAATAGTATATACTTGTAAGGTTCCAGACTAGTTTTGGAACCTCATTTCACAATTTTCTCCCTTACTCTGACTCTGTTCCACATATTATACATTATCAGCTGTTACCCCATCTCATGTTGTAATGCTCATGCATTCCTGTCATGACTTTGGATTTAGATGACTTCCTCTTTTTCTTCAGTGTAACTTAACTTCATTAAAGCCCTTTCTCATTCATATTCCCAAGTTCCCCAGATGAAAATATTTTCTTTTCCAAGTTTTTTGTTTGTGTTTTTTAGATTTTTGCAAGGCAATGGGGTTAAGGCCACACAACTAGGTAATTATTAAGTGTCTGAGACCAAATTTGAACCCAGGTACTCCTGAGTTCAGGGCCTGTGCTCTATCCACTGCGCCACCTAGCCACCACTCCAAATTTTTTTCTTTTTTAAAGCATTTGTTTTACCCTATACCATTTTATCTTGTAGCATAGTAGTCCATTGGATTGTGAGCTTCTCAATATCAAGAGCAGAGTGTTGCCTCTAGGATGAAATCCAACTTCTTCCACTTTGCATGGAGGCACAATCTGATTTCAAACCATTTTCTACCATTATTTCATACTATACCCTTCAAGTACTATACTCAAGCCAATCTTCTCTAGTAATCTTCTACTAGTAATTACTACTATTAGTACTAGTAATCTTCTACCTTGCACTAGCTTTCTCCCATTGAGGAGATTCATTTCTTATTATCTTAATGGTGACCTGTTACTTCTTGTATGAAGCCTGTTTGGCCACTTTAATTGTTAATGCTTCCTCCCCCCCCCCATAGTTAGTTTACCTCAATTATCTGTGTCCATTTTAAATGTGATCTCTGATGGAATGTAAGCTCCTTGAGGTTAGGAATTATAATTGCTATTATTTTTTTTTGTCCAGGAATCCTTACCACTTGTCATTATATCTTTCATGTAGGTATTTAATAATATCTGTTACACAGGAATTTAAATTATCCATCCTTTTTTCCTAGGTTTTCCATTTCCAATATCCAAATAAAGCCTACAGGGCCTAAAATTGAGATCAAAATCAAAGATTTTACCATGTGAAAAGTGTTTTATATCTTATATGAAGGGTACAAAATAATCTCTTGTGTGCTAGGGCTGAACCAGACTTCTTGAGGTGGAATGTGACTGATATCAAGTATTTCATCTCCAAACCTTCCCCTCTACTCCTAACCATACAACATATTGGGATGGGAGGAAAGGATTTATTGATTTAAGTATTTATCCTGTGTTCAGCATGTTAATATAATTTGGAGTATTGAAATTGAACCAGATGAAGTCTATTAATCAGCTTTATCTGGTAGAACTGCTATATGGAACAACTTAAAGAAATGAATTTTAGGAAAATATATTAGAAATATAACTATCTTTAATCATGGTCTGTTAGAATTAGCAAATAAGTCAATTAAATTTATCTTTTAATTATATTTGCAGATAAGTTTTAGAAAAAATATTGAAAATTTTGTTGTGTATCTAATTGTAGAAGATGCAGTTTAGTAGTTTATTTGATGATTTTATATCTTTGTGTAATTGTAACATATGCTCCCTTTTTGTGGAACTCCTAAAAAAAAATCTATCCTATATTTTAGTCACTCTTGATTAGCACTCCTTTAAAATCCATAGTTATGAGACCACACTTTTTTATATTAAAGCTTTTATTTGAGTTTTATGTCCAAAGGAAAAATATTATTTAAATCACATAAAAAGTGACAAGGAGAGATAGTTGTACACAATGAACAATTGTCTAACAAGTTGTCACTCCACTAATGGGACAGGAGATTTCATATGTGTATATACACAATAACATATATATACACATAAACACAAGTTTCTAAGTAACAGGTATCACCATATGTGACATGCATGCCAGAAAACAATAAACATGTAAGTATGTTGGTGACATATATGAACACATACAAAGTCAGGACATATATGGATTAGGTTCACATATGAATAGGGCAATCTTTTAGCCATTGAATTTCTATTGTGCATTGCATTTACTCTGTGTTTACTCCATGAGATGTGGTCTCTGCCTCTCTTTGTAGGACTTCAGTGCTTTCTGAATATATGATGCTTTCTGCTCTCAGCTAGTTTGGTATGATGTCTAGAAAGCCACTCTCTGACAAAACTCCTCTAGTCTTCTTTTTTTGCTGTTGTTCATCCTTTGGTTTCAAAGAGGACCAATGACATTCTGTGCTGATATCTTGCCTTGCAGGTGATTCAGAGTTAAGTGAGGCAGATGTTAGCAATCACTCTGGCAAGACAAAAGTCAGGGATGTAATAGACTATGTTGGCAGAGTCTGACCCAACTCTAAGTGCTCCACAGGGCCTGCTTTAGTTACCATCATGGCTGTTGGAACAAATGGTTCTCATCTGCTCATTCCATCATTCTACTAGGGGAAGTCTTCACATGTTTGAAATAAACAGCCTCCCTCCCTAACTCACTGTAGGGTTGAGAGCTACTGATTACTCTGTCAATATTTTATTTTGTAAGACAGTCAAAGTTAAGTGACTTGCCCAGAGTCACAAATCGAGTAAATGTCAAGTGTCTGAGGTTAGATTTGAACTCAGGTCCTCCTGATACTAGGTTTGGGGTTCTCTCCACTGTACTACCTAGATACTCTATGCTTGTTCTTCTTTTTCGTTTGTTTTTGAAAGGCAGTGGGGTTAAGTGGGGTTAAGGACCATGGCCCCACAGGTAATTATTAAATGTCTGAGGCTGGATTTGAACACAGGTCCTCCTGACTCTAGGGCCGATGCTTTATCCATTGCACCACCTAGCTGCTCCTGTGCTTGGTTATTTTTTTAAATATCTCTTAAGAACTTTATCTTTCTTTGGTTTATTTATTTTACATTATTACAATAATTTTGTTATAAGAGTAAACATACCCCCTCAAGAAGATGAGAAACCTTAAGAATAGTGAGAGAGAGAAAAAAAAATGTACTTTAGTCTATGTTCAGATTCCACTGCCTCTGTCTCTGGGGTGAGTTGCCTTCTTTATCATAAGTCCACCAGAGAAGTTGCTTCAATATTTTTCCCACAGTTGCTATTACTAGCTGTATTTCTCTTCAGTCTATTCCTCCCCACTCACATTTATTCTATTCTCTCTCTCTCCTTTCATCCTGGCCCTATCCAAAAGTATGTTGTATCTGAGTACCCACTCCCACAATCTTCCCTCTCTTCTATCACCTATTCCCCCCCTTCCCCCACCCCCCCCTGCCATTCCCCCTTATCCCTTCCCTTCTTGTTTTTCTCTAGGGTAAGATAGATTTCCTCACCCTATTAAGTGTGTATGTTATTTCCTCTCTGAGCCATTTCTGATGAGAATGAAGACTCACTCATTCCCTCCTTGCCTTCCCTCTTTTCACTCCATGGAAAAAGTTTTTTCTTGACTCTTATGTGAAATTCCTTAGCTCCTTCTTCCTCTTCTTTCTCTTCCTCCCAGTCTTGTGTCACCCATTGATTCCTTTTTACTATATTATTCCACTATATTCTGTTCCTTCCTATGTCCTGTCTAGATATGCTCCTTCTAACAGCTCTTATAAATGAGGAAGTTCATATGAGTTATAATATCTTCTTCCCATGCAGGAATACAAACAGTTCAATATCATCAAGTTCCTCATAGTTAGTCCTTCTCTTCCACCACCCCCGCTATGGTTCACCAGAGTCCTGTACTTGGAGATCACACTTTCTGTTCAGCTCTGGTTGTTTCAATAGGAAAGTTTGAAAGTCCCCTGTTTCATTGAAAGTCTATCTTTTCCCCTCAAAGAGTATGTTCAGCTTTGCTGGTAGTTGATTCTCATTTGTAAACCAAGATATTTTGACTTCTCAAATATCCTATTCCAATCCCTATGAGCCTTTAATGTAGAAGCTGCCAGATCCTATGTAATGCTGACTATGGAGCCTCTGTAGTTGAATTGTTTGTTTCTGGTAGCTTTTAGAATTTTCTCTTTGACTTGGGAGTTTTGGAATTTGGCTATAATATTCCTGGAAGTTTTTCTCTTGGTATCTCCTTCAGGAGGTGATTGGTGAATTCCCTCAGTTTGTATTTTACCCTCTGCTTCTAGGATCTCAGGACAATTTTGCTGTACTATTTCTTGAAAAATGAAGTCTAAGCTCTTTTCCTGGTCATGACTTTCAGGTAGTCCGATGATTTTTAAATTATTTCTTCTAGGTCTGTTTTTGAGGTCAGTTGTTTTTCCAATGAGATATTTCACATTTTCTTCTAATTTTTGCTTTTTTTGGAAGAGTTTTATTTCTTCCTGATTTCTTGCAAAGTCATCAGCTTCCTTTAGTTCTATTCTACCTTTGAGGGAGTTATTTTCTTCAGAGAGTTTTTTTATCTCCTTTTCCAGCTGGTCAATTCTGCTTTTTGAAAGCATTCTTCTCCTCATTTGCCTTTAGTTTTTTCCATTTGGCATAAACAGGTTTTTAACATATTATTTTCTTCAGTATTTTTTTGTATTTTTTTCACCAAACTGTTGATTAGATTTTCATGATTTTTCTGCATCATTCTCACTTCTCCTCCCAATTTTTCCTCCACCTCCCTTAATTGCTTTTCAAAGTCTTTTTTGAGATCATTCTTAGTCTGAGCCCATTTTCTATTTCTCTTGTAGGTTTTGGATATGGAAGCTTCAATTTTGTCATCATCTGTGTATATTTTTTGATCTTCCATAGGACTAAAGTAATTTTCTATGGTCAGATTCTTCTTTTTCTGTTGTTTACTCATTTCCTCAGCCCAAGACTAATTTATAGCACTTCCAAGACTTTGGGAGTTTTTTTGGGAGGGGATGCCCCTGAGACCCTTTATTCCTCCAATGTCTTATACTCTCTTGCCTGTGCTTTGATATGTAAATGACTACAGGCACTCCTCTCTGCCCTGGAGATGTGAGGAGGATCCCACCTCACAGACTGCTACCTGAATATGAGTGTGGGCAAACAGCAGAGTCCTGCTCCAGAGAGAGCAGAGAGATTTCTGCAGTCTCCCCTGACCCCCTTATGATCTGTAGCCTGTGCTCTGGTGGTACATACTGGTTTCCCCTTGATTTCAGCTGCAAGATCTCCCCACAGGGCTGCTCTGAGGCTGGTACTCCTCACTCCATGCTTATTCTGGTGCAGCAGAGTTCTCTCATAGCCCCCTTCAAGCTATTCCTGGTGATACCTGGGATGGGTTGCATTGCAGACCCGAGGCTTTTTTCCCAGTCCCTGGTCCTGGTGAAACACACCTTTCCCTGGAACTTCTAAGTTATCTTGAATTGGGAAAATGTATCACTCAGTCTTTCTTTGGGTTCTGCCCCTCTAAATTTTGGCTTGGAGTTTTTGGAGTTTTGGAGTTTTTTGGGAAAGGAGTTTCCAGGAAGTGCTGCCTTCAAACTACCCATCTTGGCTCTGTCACACCGCGCCCCCCCAGTCACCATTCTTAATTAGGCAACCAACAAAAGCTAAAGTAGTAACTCTTTTCACTCAAATTGCCTTTATCAAGTGCTCATTTGAAATATGTGGTGCCAGAAAACTATTTGACTTGGGGGTTTATAAACTCATTTTAACTCCTTTTAAGTGCTTTATTGTGAACCTATGTTCCCCAAACCCATAGGTAAAACATAATATCAATAATGATAACAACAATGACAAAAGTAATATGAATTGTGTGGATGCTTGGGCCTCAGGTTTCATTTTATTCTCAAAATACTAATTGATTATCTCCAACTGATAAATGGTCAAAGTGTATGGACAGGAAGTTTTGAGAAGAAGAAATTAAAGATATCTATAATCATAGGAAATGCTTCAAATCATTATTGAATAGAAAGAATGCAAATTAAAACAACTCTGAGATATCACCTTACATCTATCACAACCCATACCTAAAATGACAGACAAGGAAAATGATCCATGTTGGAGAGGATGTTGGAAAACTGGGACACATTGTATTGTGATGGAGTTGTGAACTGATTGATCCCTTTTAAAGAGTAATTTGGAACAATGCCCAAAAGGCAATAAACTGCATACCCTTTGATCCAGCAATACCACTACCAGGTCTATATTCCAAAGAGATCATAAAAATGATCTGTCTGTAGCGCTTTAGTACTTCCCAAATATATGATGCAATCTGCTCTCAGCTAGTTGGGTATGATGTCTAGAAAGTCACTCTCTGACAAAACCCCTCTAGACTTCTTTTGTTGGTGTTGCTATACAGTAGTGGACAAAGTACCGGCCTGGAGTCAGGAGTACCTGGGTTCAAATCCTGTCTCAGACACTTAATAATTACCCAGCTGTGTGGCCTTGGGCAAGCCACTTAACCCCATTTGCCTTGCAAAAACCTAAAAAAAAAAGGAAAAGAAAAAAAATTATGAGCAGGAGGACTTCAGAAAAGCCTGGAAAGACTTGCATGAACTGATGCTGAATGAAGTGAGCAGAACTTGTAGAACACTGTACTTATTAACAGTAACGTTGTGAGATGATCAGCTAAAATGGAAGAAGCTCCTCTCAGTAGATCAGTGATCAAGGACAACCCTGAGAGCTTTGCTATGGAAAATGACATTCATGTCAAGGAAATTAAAACTATGAAGTCTGAATGAAGAGAAGAACATACTATGTTCCCTTTTTAAACACCTCTATTTTTTTTAAAACCTCCTTTGTTGTAATTCTTTTTTGACAACCTAAGTAATTTGGAAATATGTTAAACTTGCTTCTATATGTATAACCTAAATAAGATTATCCACTGCTAGGGGAAAGGAAGGGGGGGGTTGATAGAAAAATGTAGAACTCATAAGCTTGCAAAAGGAAGAATGTTGAGAACTATCTTTGAATGTAATTGGAAAAAATAAAAATACTATCTGATTAGCATGTAATCGAAGTTAGGGATCAGAACAAAAGCTAAGTAAAAAAAAGACAATTCTGTCACCCTTCTATTTTGTTTACACTCATTCCTATTTTTATTCTGAATATCTGCTATCCAGAACATTCTTGATAACTATGATATGTGTGTATATATATATTATATATACAAACATATATGTATATATATATATGTGTTTGTGTATATCTATCTATCTATCTATCTATCTATCTATCTATCTATCTATCTATCTATCTATATTCTGGCCACCCCTAAACCTTGCTGGTCTGTATCAAATTTGTCTGGAATTTACTTAATCTGCTTTTCCTTAGCATTTGATGTTTATAATTATTTTCATTTGGTTATCATTCATTATAATATTTATCATCATCATCATGATCATCATCATGATATTTAAAATGATCAAAGATAATTGGTACTTTTCTTTTTTATATTCCTGAATATCAGAGAAGTTTGCATATGTTCTTGTAATAATTTAACTATGGCAGACTGTATGCATGATATGTCCTTTCTAATATAAAGCTGCATTTACTATTTGAACTGCCTTTGATCAAGCTGTCAATTCTATTGGTAATTTTAGACATCTTCTGGGAGAGTTCAATGTATTTTAAATAGAAGATAATGGCAAAAATATGGTGGAACTCTAGAGTTTTCAGAAATGGTATTCATTTTTGTTTTACAAATCCTTTCTCTTCTGTCTGACAGTTTATGTTAAAACATATGGTTTGATGGGTACTGATGTAGATATATGAATTGTCTTTGAGATGCCATTGGAAAAGTTTAAAATTGGTAGTAGGAAATTGGAGACTTGAGCACATGGAAAAAAATCACAATACAAGATGTCCATTTGAACAGATTATTGTTGTTCCAGAAGATGTAATAAGGATTACAGGCTACAAGTTGCAAATTACAAGTCAATTTATGAAACAACTCTCTATAATTAGCACTATCTAACATGAACTGCCTAATAACATGGTTAGATCCCTATATTGTTGGAGTTCAGAGAGGTGGAGGATGCCTTCACATATAGTAGATACCTATTTTTCTTTTGAATGCATGATCATCTATTAGGGATATTTTAAAAGGAATTATTTTTGTTGGTCAGAATGTCAAACTAGATGAACTTTGAATGAAGAGAGAGAAACATAGCTGGGTAAAATATTTTCAACAAAGGCATCATAGTATATTAGATTAAAATTTTGTACTTGCTGTCAGGAAACCCCCTTTTTTCCTTTTGTAAACAACATGCTGGTAAAATGGATGTCATGTTAGACCTACTATTAGAAGACCTGAATTATTCTTATAAAGTCTGAGACACTGGTCAAGTAAATCTGTCTCAATTTACTTATCTGTAAAATGGGAGTAATAATTACCAAATTTCCTAGGATTGTTATGAGGTTCAAATGAGATTATATTTGAAAAACACTTTATATACCCTAAGATGATATATTTTTATCAGTGATGATGACAGGTGATGATGATGATGATAATGACCATGATGATGTAATGACGATGCCATGTCCCTTTGATACCAGTTGCACGGGCAAGTCCAATTACTTCCCTCTCTGTGTGCTAATAGCAGCTCCCTCAGACTTCTTCACAAAATGATCTATGGATTCTCATCTACATTTATGGAAGAAATTCACATTGAATTTCATGTGAAATCATAGGTGCTTCATATATTCCCAATATGGTATCTTGAAGTTATAATATTCTACTATTTAATCAATTTAACTTAAGAATATTTCTGAAATTGATTTTGAAATCTGATTCTAATTTGAACTAGTACTTCAAAATTATTGATTTTTAGGGTCCAAGTTAGGAATCTCTCTAATAACCTCCTCAGCAAGGATGAAGGCAAAGGAAATATTTGAGCTGATATTTGCTTACTACTCTTCCACAATTATTAAGGCCATTCTATTGCTCCCTTATTGTTCTGACTGTACATATATATATATATATATATATATATATATATATATGTATATACATATATATATATATACATGAGATTATATTTTATATGTCTTCAGCAAACACTCTTTAAAATATTTCCCCTCTTTTCAGTTTCTAATTTACAATTAATTTTCCATTTTATGATTTTTAGACCCCATCATAATTTAGTATCTACTTTTTACCCAGTAATTAATACCTTAGATATCTAGATAGCCAAACTGGGCTCTTTGTTCTAGTTTTTAGTTGTTGACTTTAAAGCATTTTTTTCTCATTTTCCCTCTTGGCATTCAATAAAACAGTATTTTAAAATTCTCTCCAGGTATTTTGGAATTATTGATATTTTTAATTCTACCTTTTTTTCATTATAAATTATCTTGCATTCACATAATTCTCCTAAGTTTTTGCTAAAGATTTCTAAGTTTTCTCCTTCCATTATTGTATTATGATTACTGATAATTAGAAATTCATTGTCTGCAGTCATGTTCTGGTTCAGTTTCTATATAATAACCATGAACCAGTTGGAAATTCTCCATCTTGTGGATTCTTGAACTTGAACTAGTCCTTCTACAAACAAACAAAGAAATAAACCCTTATCTTTAGTTATTCTGTCAATAAGGTATTCCACTAATCATTGTTTAAGTATGAAATCTCACTATTATTACTACCCAATCTATTTTTCTTCTTTCCTTATCTTATCATTTTGTTTCTTGTTCATTTTATTGGGTGAATGCAGATTTCACTTTTTAAAAAGTTAAATCTAAGAGAATTGCAAAATCACAGAATTTAGTGTTGAAAGGGAATCCAGTAGCTGTCTAGTTCAAATAATTCCTTTCTGTTCAATAGAGGTTGTAGTCTACCGTCCCCATTCTTTATGTTGGGTACATATTTAATGAATTTTCTGAGAATATATTTGGGAAGGGAGCTAGAATTTCCAGAAATTGAAAATGATTTTAAATAAGGAAGACAAATGATCAGAAATATAACAAAATGACATTCAGAAAAATGATTCAGGATAATATGCTTAGGTAGAAAAATTAATGAATTTTGTATTTATAACTATCTATATTTCACAATAGCAGAAAATACCAATAATGGTGGTCATCAATATAAGTAATAATATTGTTTTTCAGAGTAGACATGTTACTGGAGAGGAAAAAATGTGATGATACAACCTTGGAACTGTGTGGAATGGCTTGTAATCTTTCATTTTTCAATTAAAAAAACACATTTATTGACTATTATGTGTCTGACATTGTTATAGGCATTAGATATATAGATTAAAATGGTCTCTATCATCAAGGAGTATATATTCCACTTGGGGAAAATATATATATTTTAAAATATGAATAACAAGTTAACATCAGAATTCCCTAAATGGAACACATGTACTCAACTTCTTGTCCCTTAGGCTATATCTGTATTCTAAGATTTGATAGTTTAAGAAGGACAAAGCATAGATACCTTTTCATACAACTATCCTGTCTCCAAATCAGAAATTACCATCTTCCCTCATAGTTCTTTGGTGAACAGAAGCTTTGAATCTAGATGGGTTGTGATACCAGTCATTTATAGTAGTATATTGTATAAAAACTTTTTAACCATATTTATTAGAAGACCAAGTATAAATTAAGGATTAAAGAAAAATCATTGAACAGTTTAAAAAAAATATCCCTTTAATTAAAGATAGTCAATAATGGGACTTATTAATTGCAGGGAGGAGGGACAGATAAAACATGGAGGAGAAGCATCTTTCAAAATCTTAAACAGGAAAGTCCTACTGATCTATACAGTATAATTCTAGTTAAAATCCTGCTTAATACTTTTAAATATGTGATCTGGAATAGGTAATTAACTTCTCTGAGCCAGTTTTCTCAACTAAAAAATGAGGATAATAGTACATTCATCTCAAGGTTCTTGTGAGGATCAAATGAGATTAAAAAATATAAAACACTTTACAAAGTTTCCAGTTGTTTAATGACTTACTATGATGATGATAGTGATGATTAATTAAGTATATATTTAACAATATCAGAACCACCTTAAAAATCATTTTGTCTACCTCATCTCATTTTACAGATGAGCAAAGATGCTCAAAAGCTGAGATGTCTTGTCTATCATCATAGAACAATAGAAATTCCAGGAGTGGAACTCAGATTTTTCTCTCATTTCATCTGGCATTCCTTTTGTCACATACATGGTACTCATTATTTAAAAAATCAAGTACTAAATGAAACTTCTTTTAACCATATCTGAGAAGGAAAAGAACAGGACTTTAGTACATACTGAATAATTTATTTTTTGATTCATTTCCTTTAAATTACCTCCAGAATTCTTTTCATAATGTTATAGACTGATTTTAACTAATATTTCTTTCAGAAAAAGAAATCCTTAATTTCTTAGATTTCCAACCATCCTAAAATTAATATATTTTGCAGACAGATTTCTAAAAATTTAGCCAAAAATTAGAGTCTTGCATTGAGACTTTTCTGAGAGAAAAATATTACTGGTGATACGATTTCTTGCTGCTTTAAACATTGTTTATTTTAGTTATGATCTATGTACAATCCCACAATATTTTTTTCTTGAGAAATTGAGTGAAAGAAATGTCATTGTCATAAAGATGGAAGCATTAGGTAGCCAAGAATTAAAATAAAAGGGAAATGGATTGCATGGAGAAACAGGTTAATAAAGGAGATTGCAGAATCTGTTTCCCCACAGGCCTTTAAAAATAGAACAGATAGCCATCTGTTTGAAATTTTCATGTAGTCATATTTGGAGATGGATGAAGGACTAAATGACCTCTTAAGATCCCTTATAAGTTAAAAATGATTTCATGAAGCAAAATATTGTATTTCTCCATGTATAAGACATGACATTTTCCGAAAAATTAGGGGTCTAAAAACTGAGAGCATATCTTATACAGTGGTTGTAGGTTTTCTTACTTGGATTTCTTACTTTTAAGTGCTTGTTGTCTTTGTGCTCATTGTTTTGCATTTGTTACCAGTATATCAGCTTACATTTTGCCATGTTCTGCCCAGAAATGGCTCAGAAAAGATTTTTGTTCAGTGCTGATTTCAAGTTCAAAGTGATCTAGTTTGCAAAAGTAAATGAAAATCATGCTACTGAACATCAGTTTATTCCTCCTCCAACTAAGAAAACAATCTGAGACTGGACACGGGAAGAAGAAACCCTCCTGAAAATGTCCCAGCAGAAGAAGGCAATGAAAGGTGAGTCAGCTAAATGGTCTGCATTAGAGGGGGAATTGAAGAGAAATTCCTGTATCCACCAAGATGGTTCAGCATGGGGCAAGAAGAACTGTGATTATAAAGAAGAGTCTGGTTTCAAAGGAGGTCAAAATTGGTTCATGAACTGGAATGGACCAAGTCTGCATCCACACACCAGACTTTCCCAGGGAATGCTTGTGATCAGCCACAGACCAGAGCACAGGCAGGAGAATGGTCAGAGCCTCTCCTGAGACAGGAATTCATTCATCATCAAACACAGATGAGGACAAGCTAATGGATGGAAAGTGATGAAGAGTTGTGTGAATTTCATGATGAATAAAACTTGAGTTCAATAACTTTATGTAATACATATTTTTTTCAAATTTTGGGCCCCCTAATTAAGGTGTGACATACATGGGAGTTCTTAACTAATTAGAGTTCTTAACTAAATTAGAGGTAAACTTGATACTCATAACTTCAGCTATCCTTTCAGTATTTAGTATTCTATATAACAATATTGCATTTTGTTGTATATAAATCTGAATATACTTATGAATATATGTGCAACAGGTCACCTATCAGTTGATTTTCTAAGTTTGTGAATTATACTTAGCAGTTACCATTTGAAGATTACTTATAATATTTTTATGAAATCTTGAGCTTCTATTAAAATATTGCACCCATTTTTAAGTAACAAAATCCACATCATTGTCATTTGTATCAATGTATATTGATAATATATGTATAGATCAATAAAATATATTTTCCATTCTCATCTAATTTACATTGTAAAATGTTAAATAATAATATGGGCATGGTTAGAATACAAGAAAAGCTATAGATAAAGTCACAAAACACAGAAGGATAAAAGAAGGAGAATAGGAGCTTGCTATTTGACTGAGAAAACTGGAAAATGGTATGGGGGAAAATGAGGTATAGACCTGCATCATGCATCTGATATCAAAACAAGGACAAAATAGATTCAGGATTTAGACATAAAGGATGATGCCATATGGACCAATTGAGAGAACAAGAAATATTTTATCTGTTTGATCTATGGAGATGGAAGAAATTGATGACCAAACAAAAAATAGAGGACATTATAAATTGTGAATTGGATGATGTTGACCACATTAAATTTAAAAGTTTTTTCATTGATAAAACAAATGCAGTCAAAGATTAGAAGGAAAACAGAAAACTGGGAAGCAATTTTCACAGATAATGCTTTTGAGAAAGGACTCATTTCTAAAATATATGAAGAACTGAATTAAATTTATAAGTTACAAGTCATACCCTAATTGATAGTCAAATGATAAGAACAGGTAGTTTTCAAATGAAGAAATTAAATCTATATAGGTTCATATATAAAAAAGGCTGCTATCATTATTCATTATAGCTTCATAAAGTTTCATTATTGATAAAAGAAATCAAATTAAAATAATTTAAGGGTACCATATTGAATCTATTAGATTGGCTAAGATGACAAAAAAGGAAAATGATCAATGTTGGAGAGGATGTGGGAAAAGCAAGATATTAATGCATTGTTGATGGAGTTGTTATCTGATCCAGCCATTCTGGAGTGTAATCTGGAGCTATGCCCAATGAACAATATAACTCATACTCTGTGACCCAGCAATACAAAGAAATCATAAAAGATGGGAAGTGCCTCACTTGTTTAAAAATATTTAAAGCACCTCTTTTTGTAGTGACAAATGTTTGGAAATTGATGGGATGTCCAACAATTTGGATTGACTGAACAATATTGACATTAAATACATTGTGAGATAATCAACCATGATGGATGCAGCTCCTCTCAGCAGTTCAGAGACCAAGGACAACCTTGAGAGACCTGCTATGAACAATGCCATCCACATCCATATTAAAAAAAAACAAATCAATCAAAAAAAAAACCCACAGAGTTTGAATACATGCCAGGTTGACTTTTTAAAAACTTCTTTTATATTTTCTCCTCCTTTCTCGTATTTTTTTCTTTCCTCTTAGTTCTAACCCCTCTTTCACAACATGCTTAATATGAAAATAAATTTCAAAAGATTGCACATGTACAACTTTTCCCATATTGATTGCTGCCTTGGAGAAGGGGGAGAGAAGGGAAGGTGGTAGAAAAATGTGTAACTCATAAATTTGCAAATGGATGAATGTTGAAAAGCTACCATTCTATGTAATTGGGAAAATATAATAAAATTTAATTTTTAAAAATAGAATAAAATAAAGAAACTATAAAAGACATGAGAAATAAATTATTTCTTTTTTAGAAATTTTGTTTATTTAAGGCAATGGGGTTAAGTAACTTGCCCAAAGTCTCATAGCTAGGCAATTGTTAAGTATCTGAGGTTGGATTTGAATTCAGATCTTCCTGACTCCAGGGCCAGTGCTCTGTTCCCTGTGCAACCTAGCTCCCCTTGAAATAAATTATTTCTAATAATTATTTTAAACAAAAATACATATTTTCAAATTTAACATTGGTATGTTATCCCATTATTTCTCTTATTTTTCATACTTTGACAAAGAAAATCAGCAAGTTAACACAAATTAATATTACTTAGGGTTTAAACAGTATTTTATATTTTTAAAAAATATTTTACTTTTCCAATTATATGCAAAGGTAGTTTTCAATATTCATCCATTTGCAAGTCTATGAGTTCCACAGTTTTTCTATCACTCTTCCTTTCCTTCCCCCTCCTCATGGTGGTGAACAATCTGATAAAAGTTATACATGGACAATCTTGTTTAATATATTTCCATATTAGTTATTTTGTGAAAGAGGAATTAGAACTATGGGGGATAAATAACAGGACAGGAAGAAAAAACAGGAAAGAAATTTTAAAAAAATATATACTTTGTCCTGCATTCATACTGCATGGTTTACTTTCTGATGTTTATGATAGTTTTCACAACAGTTCTCTCAGGATTGTCCTTGATCACTGAACTGCTGAGAGGAGCTGTCTCCATCACAGTTGATCATCTTACAATGCTGTTTGTTAATGTGTATAATGTTTTCTTGGTTTTGCTCACTTCACAGTCATATACCATAACTTGTTCAACTATTCCCCAGTTTATGGTCATCCCAGTTTTCAATTCTTTGCCACTATAAAAAGAACTGCTATAAATATTTTTGTATATGTATAATGTATATTTTTCCTTTTTTATGATCTCTTTGAGATTTAGACCTAGTGGTGGTATTGCTGGATGAAAGAGTATGCACAGTTTTATTGTCTTCTGGGCATAGTTTCGAATTGCTTTCTGGAATGCTGGATCAGTTCATCTTAACCAATCTGATGGATGTGAGGTCATAATTCAGAGTTGTTTTAATTTTCATTGTTCTAATTAATCATGATTTGGAATTTTTTATATGATTATATATAGTTTTAATTTCTTCATCTGAAAACTACCTGCTCATATCCTTTGACCATTTTTCAATTGGATAAGTGTTCCATTATTTTCAATCCGAGTTATCTATTAATGTTTTCTAGATTTCAAACTAATTATATTGGTTAACATATAAACAAATACATAAATACGAGTATATTATTTTCTGGTTTACCTGACATGAAAAACACAATTAGTTAAATCATCTCTCAATAAAGAAACAATTAAGATGTTTAATGGCTTAATATTTTTTTTGTGAAGAATATAAAAAGAACTTATTTTTAAGCATAATTTTTAGTACCTTCTACAAGGGAAAAAATGGTAAGTTAAAGGTGAAGAAAAATCAGTATTTTAATATTAGATTCCTGTAGACTGTGAATGTAGATAATATGTCTAGTATTTACCATGATTCCTCCAGTTCAATGTATTTGTTTAACATATATCTGAATTGAGTTTTTTTTTCTTATTTTCTTTATGAATACATTTCTTGTTTTGACTCCATTGCTTTATCCTCCTAATATTTATGTTCGACCTGGATTCTAATTCCAACCATTATTTTCATTACCTAGGTGACCTTGAGAAAAATAATTCAATCTCTTTGAACCTCAGTTTCCTTATATATAAAATAATGAACTTGGACTAGATCTTCTATAGTTGCTTCCAGCTTAATGATTGAACATCAGATTCTTCTCTTTGCATTTTCTCAATCCGTAATAAATAACAATCTCTATTGTTTTCCCTCCTGCTCATCACCTCTTACTAGGATCTTTAACTCTCTTTGATAATGGGGGCATTTATGTTTTCATTCCAAGAAATTGCGTGCTTTTCCTGCTATACTTCTTTGGGAGAATTTTTATTTTTGTTAGTCTTATCAACAAGCTACAAATTATTAGCTCTGTTAGTGAAACAGGAAGTTCTAGGGAACTCTGGAAGGAGATCCCCTTAAATAATAAACTGTTTTCTATATCTAGAACTCTCCCTTCAAATGTAAAGAATGGCAGAAGTACTTTGATTCCTTGAGCATATCTAAGAAATAGTTGAATAGAAACAAGTCAAGCATTAAAATGATAGCAATTTTCATATCTATTTCCTGATTATATTCTAGAATGTTAAGTACTGTAGGTAACAAGGTAGTTTCCATTTTTAGGTAAATAAGAGAAACTATTACTGTCATTATAACAAGTAGTTACTGTACTATATAGGTATATAGAAATTCAAGATAATAGTTAACTTTAGTTAAGGGATGCTAAAATATTCTATATAAATTTGATTACAAGGAGAAAGTAGGCTCATATCAGATTCATTGTCTTAAATGACCCATTTTATATATATTTAAATTAAAACTAAATGGCACTAACAACCAAGTCAAACATATATTAGCAATTCCATGTGAAATTGGGTAGTTATCCAATCAAGTCTGAACCAGCCTTCCATTTTCTGAATGAGATTTAGATGGACAGTATATTTAAATAATGCATAATCACTCATGCAAAGTAAATAATTCATGGGAAGAAGATAAAGAGTGCCAAATCCTCTCTGTCTGTTTTTGTTTCATCAGTCCTGAAGTCACCTCAGTGAGCATGCACAATAAAAGAACACAGCATTTACCTGGAATATATGATAAAACTTTCTGCTTGTCCCTTTAGCTTTTATTTATTTATTTTAATTAAATTTTTTTTTAAATCTACATTCTATTTTCTCTTCCAACTGCTACTGGAAAAAATCTCCTGTAGTAAATATATAGAGATAAACAAAACACATTCCTTTATTTGGTGTTTTCAAATATTTGATCTTAATCTGAATTCTCTAACAGGAGTTGGGTAACATATTTCATCAATGAATTTCTGTTATGAATAATCCTTAAAACTTTTAAAGTCTATATATTTATAGTATTACTTGTAAAATGCAATTTGTTCTATAACTTTTTCTCCATGTTCTGCTCATTTCATTCTTCAGGAGCATAAAAGTCTTCAAAATTGTTCATTAATATTAATGTCAAAATATAATTCTTTTTCTTGTTCTTTTCAAAACATTGATTCATGTTAATCTTTACCTGGAAATTTGAAATCTATTTCCATCACATTCATCTACTACAATTTGTTCAGTCATTGTTTAATTGATGAACATGCCATTAAATTCAACTTTTTGTTTTCACAAGAAAGAGCCTCTATAAATATTTTTGGGATATAGAGGATTTTTCCCTCTTTCTTTGATCTCTTTTGGGTATAGACCTAGAAGGTTATAGCTGAGTCATCAGAGGCTTTTGAAAATTAGGACCCTTAAATAGCAGCCATTCATGTAACAAGAACTATCATATTAGTTTGGGTTTTTTCAAAAATTAAAATCAAAAAAAGATGTTAGCTGCATATTTTTAATTTGTAAGAAATTTGCCTCTTGGAAAAGAGGTAAGTCCTTCTTCTATGCGTGACCCAGACACCTTGACTGAGAACTTCCTTGTGGGTCTAATGTGATTTAAATACTTCAACAGATGCATAGTTTTAAATATTTTCTTCACAAGAACAAATTACAACCTATCCATTGTTTCTCATGCTGTGCAATTTTGGTCATGTCTTCACATAAGTCATCCAAAAATTCTATCTAATGGTCAGAGAGGGCTTACTCACGGTTTTGTGGTTGTTAATGTTGTTTAACATTCCATAAGTAATATTATAGAACTCAGATTATCTACCTGTCTTATTTTTTTTAACATTTTTTATTTTATTTACATTAATAATGGAAGGAGACTATGTGGGAAGAATGGTTATGTTTTTTCCCATTCATTCACTGTTTTTCTTGGGCAAAGAATTCATCATATAGTAGTTAATCAATTAATAACTTTGTACTTATATAAAATTGAGCACCTGAAGTCTCTTAGAATACAGATCTTGATATTTTTCCCCAAGTTCAGAGTAGGATTTTTAAGTCTTTTCCACAAATTCTTTCCTGAATCCTTTTCAGCATAATAATTTCCATACCCTATATATAATTCATAAAATTTTGAAACAAATATATAGGAACATGAGTCATTCCCCAATTGATAAATTGTCAAGCCAACATCATTCTTTTTTTTTTTTTTTTTGCAAGGCAAATGGGATTAAGTGGCTTGCCCAAGGCCACACAGCTAGGTAATTATTAAGTGTCTGAGACCGGATTTGACCCCAGGTACTCCTGACTCCAAGGCCAGTGCTTTATCCACTACGCCACCTAGCCGCCCCAAATATCATTCTTAAAAGACCTGGATTTGAATCCTAGTGCCTTCACTCATTACTTGTGTAATTTTGATCAAGTCATTTAACCTCTTTGAACTTCAGTTTACTCATCTGTCAAATAAAGGTAGATATTAGATTAAACCCTAGGGTTCCTGCCATGGATTTACATCTATATTCCTATGATTAAAGAAATCATGTTAAAATATGCACAAGTATAGATTAAAACAGCTCTGAATTTCTACTTCACACCCATCTCAATTGGTAAAAATGTCAAAAAGGAATATAACAATTATTGGCAGACTTATGAAGAATAATACTCTGATGGTGAAGTTGTAAATTGGCTCTTCTATTCTACAAAGCAATGGGAGAATTAGACTATAAGCACATATTTGTGTCTTGTTTGGTTTTTTTTTTTCTGTGATTAGATAAGGTTTCCTAAATTCTTTAATTCTTCTGTACGTTGAAGGGAAGCATGATTAGACATATGCTTCAAAGAATTCAAGAAGAGAAAGGACTTACATGTCCAACTATTGCAGCAAAAATAAAAAATAAATCATTATCAATTGAAGTATTAATAAATGAATATGTTGTGATTAATTTTTACTTAATGAAATATTATTGTCTTAGGAAATGATTCAAGGAAAGAATTAAAAGGAACTTGGTAAGACTTGTATGAAATAATATTAAATTAATAGAGCCAGAAGAATATTTTACATAATACTATTTTCAAATTTCTTCTTGTTCTGGTCCCCTGGCTACCTCTCTCTCTTCTAGTTAGTAAAGTAGGTTTTTAAGTAGCTGATATAAAGTAACAACAATAGGAAGTAAGATTTCATGGGGTATAGACTGTCCCTTGTAATAGTTTTTGAAAACTATTTTTGTTTTTGGATCATTTCAGTCATGTTCAGTATCATGACTAAGATACTGAAGTTGTTTGTCATTTCCTTCACAAAGTAACTTAGGGAAAAGATGAGGAATTTAAGGAAACAGATTTAA
Organism: Macrotis lagotis; assembly: GCF_037893015.1. Taxonomy (NCBI): domain Eukaryota; kingdom Metazoa; phylum Chordata; class Mammalia; order Peramelemorphia; family Peramelidae; genus Macrotis; species Macrotis lagotis. The sequence continues at coordinate 276,122,572 of NC_133666.1, forward strand.
ATGACTTGCCCAGGGTCACACAAGTAGTAAGCATCTGGGCTGGATTTGAACTTAGGCTGATGAATCTTCCTGACTTCAGATTCTATATTTTATCACCACTTAGTTGCCTTGCAAACTATATAATATTTTAATTAAAAATCACATCTTGAGTATATATGCTAAATCAGGTCCTATGAAATGTAAATATTTTGGTCCTATATTATGTAAATCTCAGATAAGCTTCAGATGCCCACAGTAAGACCAGCAGAGTACAAAAGAGTACTGAGATGATGGGGATAAATCAATGAACCAAATTTAAGTACTGACAACTTTGAGATATATACAAATGAACTAACCCCCAACTGGAATGGATGAGAGTAGTCTCTCTCCCCCTTCAAAACCCTATAAAAGCGAAAGCCCCAAGCTTCTGCCCCAGAACTGTCTTCCATATCCATCAAAGTTCATTCTACCGAGTGCTCTCAACTCCAATACATGTTATGTGAATGATTCGTTGTGACTTTCCCCTTCACTATCCCCTTTCCTATGCTGCCCACCTTCCTCCCTGCCTATCTCTATTCCCATGCCATCAGATTCCACCTCTCTTGCATTCCTTGTCTATGTTTTCTCCATCATTTGTCCCTGTAAGGGCTTGAAACATAATCCTCCACTGTCATCATGTTCTTTTCTGGTAAGTAAATGAAGAACTAGGAATTCTTGCCCATTTTATAATTCCATGAATTGATTATTCAATATATTTATAATATAGAAAAGGAAAACAACTTTTCAAGACTTAAGGACTCTAACAATACCTACTTCTTATATGAGTATTAAGGGTCTAAAAATCTGGAATGACTTTCATCCTTAGACACAATGTGTGAGTTTTGTTTGGCTTGACTTGCTTATTTGTGATAAGGAAGATCTTTAATTTTGAGTACAGGAAAGAATCTGAGTGTGGGGGCAGTGTGAGTAAGATAAAAAAGGAGAAAATAAGGAAAAGAACATCAATGGAACATTTAAAATAATACACAAGAGAATACTGAAGAAGTATAGAAATGGGTCCAGAGAAGTAGGGTAGTTTTACTTTCTTGATATTTAATATGTACCTAATTAAGCCATATTTAATTTAACTTTATAGTTTCATATGCTTGTAATGGAATGTAGTCTCGCACAGGTTACTTTGATAGACCTTTTATTATTTAAGTTTACCTTCCCTTAGGAAAGATCAGAACCCTTTCTATGCATAATTTTGACCTTTTTCCTCCCTCATATTATATACATATATGTACATATATATACATATATGTGTGTATGTGGTTTACTTCTCCCAATAATTTATCAAATCATTCATCTTTGGATAAGGACCTTACATTGAATATCAAAAGTTAAATTAATGCTTATATTTATACTAAAAGTGTCAACCTTTACACTTCTACCTGCTTTTTCACAGCTCTATCACTCTCATTGCAAAAGTGGGAGCAAACAAGGCTGCATAAAACTGTGGGAAATTTTGTGCTTTTCTCTGTTTCATATTATTCTATTCCTTATATTTTTTAGTTCCAACAAATAGACTTTTTTTTTTAGGTTTTTGAAAGGCAAATGGGGTTAGGTGTTTTGCCCATGGCCACACAACTAATTATTAAGTGTCTGAGTACTTAGATCCTGACTCCAAGGCTGGTGCTCTATCCACTGTCTTACCTAGCTGCCCCTCCAACAAATAGACTTTCAAAAATCATTGGCATATACTTGTTTCTATAACACCTAGATTTTCTCCATTGTCCTTGTTCATCCCAATCCTATAGAGCAATAGCAAATGTTTAGCAATATTTTTAATTAGAAAAAGAATAAGAGAAAAATGTGCAAAACTGATGAGTACATTGACAATTTCTGCATACTCCTAAGTCTCCTTCCTCTATAAAGAAATGGGAGAAAGTTTTTTTCTAACATCTCTTCCTTGGGGCCATGCTTCACTCATCTTTTCTTGTTGACTATAAAAAGAATTCTACCTCCTTTTTCTGGGCCTTTGCTACTAGTTGTCCTTATGTCTAAAATAATCCCCCTCTTCTCCTCTATATCTCAGAATTCCTCTTTTTTTTCCCCTTTCTGTTCTTAGCTCATATCCACATTCTACATGAATTTAATCCCAGTTTCCTAGATGTTTGTTTCTTCCATTTCAAGGGTGTCCTGTAGGTGCTTTGTATGTGTTTCATCAACAAGTGGCCAGACTTCAGGAAATTGTTCTCTTCACTGGTTTTCTGAAAATAATAAATCCTATCATGGTCATCCTAAAATTCCTTTCCTTCTTTTTGGATGACACACTTTATCTGGAGATTACAAGCAATGGTAGCCTTTTATTTTCCTTGCCTAAGATTGACTTTGAGACTGACAAATTTCTAGACAATTATAACAAAATAAATACAACTTTATTGTAATTCACACCAATCCTTTTTAGTAGTTTTTTGAATTTCCAAGTTAAAAGGGAATTGTACTGAACTTAGAATCAGATCTGTGTTTGAATTCTTAATGTAATATTTATTACTGCATGACTTTGGTCCAGCTATTTTATCTTTTTGAGTTTCAGATTTTTTTTCTTGTTATAAATGGAATAATACTGAGTTGAAAGTACTTTTGGGAGAATTCAGTCTAACAACAATAATAGTTCACTCTTTTGAAAGACTCATGTTAAAAAGTGTTTTCTTCAAACAGTCACACATCTGAAGGCAGATATCCCAAGCATTATTTTCTCTTTAAAATTAATAAAGACACACAGGTTTGCAGAATATAATTGCTTTGCACACAACTAATTGTTATTGAAAAGTTATTGCAAACTATAAAAGATAAATGTAAGATGTTTTAATATTAGAAATAGAACAAATGCTTCAGGATCAGAGACCAGATCAACTAGTATTCTTAATTTATGAATTCCAAAGCCATTTTTAGTTTTGAGTTCCCAATGGGATCTTGATAATAAAAAAAAATGAATAGCCAAAGGAAGTTTTTATGTTTTAAAGAAATCTTTTATTTTGTAAAATCTTTTATGAAATATCATTTTAAATATAATAAAGTTATATTAATGTTAGTTAATTTATCCATTCTCCTTAGTGGAACTGTCTTTTGGAAGCAAATTGTCAACCATGAATTTACTATTTCTTCCTCTTTCTTTTTATATAAATTTGTCCCACTGTCTACCTAAAATTAGCCCTACTTGGGAAAACTTATGTAATGTTACTTGTACTCAGATGTTGATATGTTATTCAGTTTTCTCTGTTTGTGATATCTTTATTTTGCAGCAGCTGCCCTAGAAATAGAGAGTGAGATAAACAGGAGAGAAATTCTTCAAAAGAGGAGTGACTCTTGCTTGTGTGAATTTTTTCAAACTGGTATTATCATTTAGGAGAACAAAAAAGACAAGAAGGGGAATGTCTCCCCAAGTAAGATTTTTCTTACAAAAAAAATTCCTCAGAATTAGATCACAACTTTTTCTCTGTATTTTTTCCTCTTCAAATGAAATTCTGGATAATGGTTGTAAAAGAGATATTGAATTTAAAGACCTTTGGGTTAATTTCCCTGATAAAGTAAAGGCTCTTTCTTCCATGGTATTCATTTTAGATTTTTAACATAATTTCTAATTACCTTTATTACCATGGTGACAAAAGAATAAATTCATTTTGCACTAGACCCCAGACAAATCTTAGCATAAATATATTATTATCTTATCATTAGAAGTATAGATTGTTGATACTGCACCCTACTATAGATAAATATCATAATGATCCGGTGATTCTTCCAGGTAGCCAGGGCAGGAACTATATTCCTTTTTATATTTCTTTTATATATATCTTATCTTTTTTGTTTATATATTTACTTTAATGCAGTAAGTGTGCCTAAACCTATGATTTTATTAATGTACAAGTACTCTCATTTAGGAGATTCACTCTACCAAGGAAGAATTCTCCTTGTTCAGCAAGTTTAAAGTCTTAGTAGGTTTACTGGAATCTTTTGGAGGTTAATTTACTCCAGTCTTTCAACCATATCTCCAATAGTTATTTTTAGGGAATAAACTAATGATTTCACCAGAGTAGTAGATATATTACTATATCTGGGGTCAGAGATTCAGATAACAACCCTACCAATTATTAACTGTATGATTTTGGGCAAATAATTTTAACTATCTCAGTCTGGGTTTCTCACCAAAATAAATGAATGAATGAATGGACAAAAAAATAAATTATAAATAAATGAATGGATAAGCAAATGAATGAATGAATGAATTAAAAAACATATTATTGAAACTCTAGGTTTCTGCCTGACTGTGATTTATGATTTTTTTACTTATGTGAACCTAAAAACATAAATTGTACATATTGTTTGAAATTGTCTTAAAAGTTTTAATGTTGATCCAGACATAAAAGGACATATTAAGATTACCATAAGTCAGAATGAAATGCTAATAAACCTTTTTTCCTAAATTATTTGGTCTGCTTTATCCACTTTACCACTTTTACCTCTTCCCCCATCTTTTCCATATAATATTTCTAAAGAGACTTGTTCTTATTTAGGTCTAATATTTAATCCTCACTGAAATGATAACTGAGAACAAATTTTAATGGAATTACTCCTTGATAAGGGTGTTTCCTTTGTTAATAGGATACTCTTATAGACTAAAGGCCTTTATGAAAAACTTCAAATCAAATTACCACTAGTGGAAAGGAAATATAAAACCCTAAATTTAGAAGTGGGAGAAACCTTGAGGATATCAATTTTATCCCTTTTGTTTTACAAATGATGAAATAGACTCTGAGAGAGTTTAAGTGATTTACACAGCCAGCTAAGTGTATCGGGCAGAATCTGAATCTAGGTCTTCTTAACTTTAAGTCCATTGTCTATGCTTATATCTCCCTGAGTAGTCTTCTCAAATCCCCTCAAATGCACCATATTGGGGGACCTACTTTTAAGGTAATCCTCATCTTGACATAGCATTATCTTTTTAACAAATGTGTGTGTGTGTGTGTGTGTGTGTGTGTGTGTGTGTGTGTGTGTGTTTGCATGTGTATGCAGAGAGTCAGAGACAGAGGGGTAGGGGGAGGTGTCTAGACACCATGATGGATAGAATGATAGACATTGAGTCAAGAAGACCTGAAGTTGAATCTTGATTTATACACTTACTAGCTGTTTGACTATTTTCAAATTTAGCCTGAATGAGAGTTAAATTTTCTATCAAAATGCTTTGTAAGTTTCTCTTATATATATATGTGAATATAAAAGTATATATAGAGTCCCATTGTTGTTTCTTCAAGTTATCTGTTATAAAGGATATATGAAAAAGTGAGCTTATAATTACAGTAGCAATTTTAATGGTTAAAAAAACAGTGAGACAAAATTATTATTTTTCACACTTATTAAATAGCACATTTAATTGTGGTATACAAACATTGTATGGTCACTCAAATATGAATGTATTTTGAAGAAACGTGCTTCTTTATAAACTGATATTTTCATTTGTAGCTAAATAAAAGACACTTTACTACATTTTTTTATAAGAAGAAAAATGTTTTTATTCAAATCCTAATACTTTGCAATGCATGTCAAGATAGTACATACCTATCGTGCTTTCTATTAGACCAAAAGTTAGACTAGATTAAAATAATAATATCATTTGGACAATATGGGCTACAGTGAGTTATTTTTTAACTTTTTTCAATAAAAAGATAAAAATAATACTTTAAAAGTTGTGATTATAATGCATATGTATGTATGTTTTTATACATATATGTGTATATATATATATATATATATATCTTCATATATAGGTACACGCAAAATATTTGGACAATCCTAAAGAAAGGTGATACTTATTATATGTTGCTAATGTATTTTAATTATTTCAATCATATTTCAATCATACTCTATCATATTCATCCTATGCATCTTTCATTATACGCAGTTGTTCTCTAGAAGAAAGTCTACATTAATTTCGTAGACATAGGAATGTTATTTATTCTAACCCAGGGACCTCATAGGATACATTGGAGTTAAATGGACTGGAGTTGATATTATAGGTCTATTTTCTTTTGCATAGGGCCATAAACAAAGACTTCCAGTTTTTCTCTGGACTACCTCCAGTCCAGCTGTTCTGAGTTGGAGGGTAGCTGTTCCTGCCTTTTCTGATGTTCATTAGATGCAGATCAATTGTGAAATAATATTTTAATAAAGATGGTGTTTTGCTTGTTTTTGCTTTTAGATGTAATTTTACATAAATCACTATGACTCATTCATGTTCCTTCCTACTCAAATGAATATAGAACTACCTTCTCTCAGAATCCATTCTTCCTTTTTCTGTCTGTAATTCTTTTTTCTTTTTCTTTTTCTTTCTTTTTTTAAATTTTTATTAAAGATATTATTTGAGTTTTACAGTTTTCCCCCAATCTTGCTTCCCTCCCCCCACCCCCACCCCACAGATAGCACTCTGTCAGTCTTTACTTTGTTTCCATGTTGTACCTAGATCCACATTAGGTGTGATGAGAGAGAAATCATATCCTTAAAGAGAACAGAATTCTCAGAGGTAACCAGATCAAACCATAAGACATCTGGGTTTTTTTTTTTTCCCGAATTAAAGAGAATAGTCCTTGTACTTTGTTCAAACTCCACAGCTCCTTATCTGGATACAGATGGTACTCTCCTTTGCAGACAGCCAAAAATTGTTCCCAATTGTTAAGCTGATGGAATGAGCAAGTCCTTCAAGGTTGAACATCACTCCCATGTTGCTGTTAGTGTATACAGTGTTTTTCTGGTTCTGCTCATCTCACTCAGCATCAGTTCATGCAAATCCCTCCAGGTTTCCCTGAAATCCCGTCCCTCCTGGTTTCTAATAGAACAATAGTGTTCCATGACATACATATACCACAGTTTTCTAAACCATTCCCCAGTTGAAGGACATTTACTGGATTTCCAATTCTTTGCCACCACAAACAGGGCTGCTATAAATATTTTTGTAGAAGTAATGTTTTTACCCTTTTTCCTCATCTCTTCAGGGTATAAACCCAGTAGTGGTATTGCTGGGTCAAAGGGTATGCACATTTTTGTTGCCCTTTGGGCATAGTTCCAAATAGTTCTCCAGAAGGGTTGGATGAGTTCACAGCTCCACCAACAGTGTAATAGTGTCCCAGAATTCCCACATCCCTTCCAACAATGATCATTATCCTTCCTGGTCATACTGGCCAATCTGAGAGGTGTGAGGTGGTACCTCAGCAAAGCTTTAATTTGCATTTCTTTAATAATTAATGATTTAGAGCATTTTTTCATATGGCTATGGATTGCTTTGATCTCCTCATCTGTAAATTGCCTTTGCATATCCTTTAACCATTTGTCAATTGGGGAATGGCTTTTTGTTTTAAAAATATGACTCAGTTCTCTGTATATTTTAGAAATGAGTCCTTTGTCAGAATCATTAGTTGTAAAGATTGTTTCCCAATTTACTACTTTCCTTTTGATCTTGGTTACATTGGTTTTATCTGTGCAAAAGCTTTTTAATTTAATGTAATTGAAATCATCTCATTGGTTTTTAGTGATGTTCTCCAACTCTTCCTTAGTCATAAACTGTTCCCCTTTCCCTAGATCTGACAGGTAGACTAGTCCTTGATCTTCTAATTTGCTTATAGTATTGTTTTTTATGTCTATGTCCTGTAACCATTTGGATCTTATCTTGGTAAAGGGTGTGAGGTGTTGGTCTAATCTAAGTTTCTTCCATGCTAACTTCCAATTATCCCAGCAGTTTTTATGAAAGAGGGCGTTTTTATCCCAATGGTCAGACTCTTTGGGTTTATCAAACAGCAGATTACTATAATCCTCTCCTGCTTTTACACCTAGTCTATTCCACTGGTCCACCACTCTATTTCTTAGCCAATACCAAACAGTTTTGATGACTGATGCTTTATAATATAATTTTAGATCGGGTAGTGCTAAGCCACCTTTGTTTGCATTTTTTTTTTCATTAAGCTCCTGGCAATTCTTGACTTTTTATTTCTTCATATGAATTTACTTACAATTTTTTTCTAGCTCATTAAAGTAATTTTTTGGAATTTTGATTGGTAGGGCACTAAACAGATACTTTAGTTTTGGTAGAATTGTCATTTTTATAATATTAGCTCTACCTATCCATGAGCAGTTGATATTTGCCCAGTTATTTAAATCTGATTTAATTTGTGAGAGAAGTGTTTCATAATTGTTTTCAAAAAGGTTCTGAGTCTGTCTTGGCAAATAGACTCCCAAGTATTTTACACTGTCTGAGATTACTTTGAATGGAATTTCTCTTTCTAGCTCTTCCTGCTGTTTCTTGCTAGTCATATATAGGAAAGTTGAACATTTATGGGGGTTTATTTTACAACCTGCAACTTTGCTAAAATTGCTAATTGTTTCCAGTAGTTTTTTAGATGATTTCTTGGGATTCTCTAGGTAGACCATCATGTCATCTGCGAATAGTGAGAGTTTTGTCTCTTCCTTCCCAATTCTAATTCCTTTAATTTATTTTTCTTCTCTAATTGCTGATGCTAACATTTCTAATACAATATTGAATAGTAGTGGTGATAATGGGCACCCTTGTTTAACCCCTGATCTTATTGGGAATGCCTCTAGCCTCTCCCCATTGAGTATAATGCTTGTTGATGGTTTCAGATAGATACTGCTAATTATTTTAAGGAACAGTCCATTTATTCCTACACTCTCTAGTGTTTTTGATAGGAATGGATGCTGTATTTTGTCAAAAGCTTTTTCAGCATCTATTGATATGATCATATGGTTTCTGATAGGTTTGTTAGTGATATAATTGAGTATACTAACAGTTTTCCTAATATTGAACCAACCCTGCATTCCTGGAATAAATCCTACTTGATCATAATGTATTATCCTAGTGATGACTTGTTGTACTTGTTTTGCTAAGATTTTATTTAGAATTTTTGCATCTATATTCATCAGGGAAATAGGTCTATAATTTTCTTTCTCTGTTTTAACTCTTCCTGGTTTAGGTAGCAGTACCATATTGGTTTCATAGAAAGAGTTAGGCAGAGTTCCATCTTTCCCTATTTTTCTAAAGAGTTTATATAGAATTGGAACCAATTGTTCCTTAAATGTTTGACAGAATTCACTTGTGAATCCATCAGGCCCTGGAGATTTTTTTTTAGGGAGTTAACTAATGGCTTGTTGAATTTCTTTTTCTGAGATAGGGTTGTTCAGGTATTTAATCTCTTCTTCATTTAACCTGGGCAACTTATATTTTTTGTAAATATTCCTCCATTTCACTTAGATTATCAAATTTATTGGCATAAAGTTGGGCAAAATAATTTCGAATTATTACTTTAAAATCCTCCTCATTGGTGGTGAGTTCACCTTTTTCATTTATAATACTAGCAATTTGGTTTTCTTCTTTCTTTTTTTAAAGCAATTTGACCAGACGTTTATCAATTTTATTGGTTTTTTCATAATACCAACTTTTGGTTTTATTTATTAATTCAATAGTTTTTTTGCTTTCAATTTTATTAATTTCTCTTTTGATTTTTAAAATTTCTTATTTGGTATTTGATTGGGGATTTCTGATTTGTTCTTTCTCTAATTTTTTTACTTGCATGTTTAGTTCATTGATTTCCTGTTTCTCCAATTTATTCATATAAGCATTTAGAGCTATAATATATCCCCTGAGAGTTGCTTTGAATGAATCCCATAGGTTTTGGTATGTTGTTTCATTATTATCATTATCTAGGATAAAATGGTTAATTCTTTCTATAATTTGTTTTTTGGTCCACTCATTTTTTAAGATGAGGTTATTCAGTTTCCAATTTGCTCTGGGTCTATATCTCCTTGGCCTAGTATTGCATATGACTTTTATTGCATTGTGATCTGACAAAGATATATTCACTATTTCTGCCTTTCTGCAGTTGATCATTAGGTTATGTCCTAGTACATGGTCAATTTTTGTATAAGTTCCATGTACTGCAGAGAAAAAAGGTATATTCCTTCCTATCCCCATTCAGTTTCCTCCATAAGTCTACTATATCTAATTTTTCTAACAATCTATTTACCTCCCTAATTTCTTTCTTGTTTGTTTTATGATTTGTTTTATCTAGATCTGATAGTGGGAGGTTGAGGTCTCCTACTAGTAGAATTTTGCTGTCTATGTCTTCCTGTAATTCTTTCAGCTTCTCCTCTAAGAATTTGGGTTCTGTCCCACTGGGTGCATATATATTCAATATTGAAATGACTTTATTGTCTATGGTACCTTTTAGGAGGATAAAGTTTCCTTCCTTATCTCTTTTAACGCTATCTATTTTTGCTGCTGCTTTGTCTGAGATACAGATTGCTACCCCTGCTTTTTTTACTTCAGCTGAAGCAAAATATATTTTGCTCCAACCTTTTACCTTTATTCTATATGTATCTCTCTGCTTCAAATGAGTTTCTTGTAAGCAACATATTGTAGGATTCTGGTTTTTAATCCACTCTGCTATTTGCTTACATTTTAAGGAAGAGTTCATCCTTTTCCAATTGGTTGATTCTACTTTTGAAAGAGCTTTGACCAATTGAGGTTTTGAGAGAATTAATTTCTTTTTGCATTTGCTCATTTGAGGATCTGAGAGAATTATTCTCATTTTGTAATTGTCCAATTGATGATCTGAGAGATTTATTCTCCTTTTGTGTTTGTCCAATTGTACTTTCTAAGGTTTTGTTTTCTTGTTGCAAGATATTAATTGTCTCCCCCAAATTTTCCAGTTGATTTTTAAACTCCTTCCTTATTTCTTCAAGGAAGTCTTTCTGTGCTTGAGACCAGATTGTATTCTCCTCAGATGTTCCAGGTCTCTCTGGGTTGGGGTCTTTCCCTTCCAGGAATTTTTCTATGGATCCACCTTTCCGCTGACCCTTTTTCATTATGCTAAAACCTTGAGTTGGGTGGAGCTGGTTCACGTGGGCTTGGGGTCTCTCAAGGTTTTACTGAGTGCAGTTTCTCTGGCTAGCCAGTAGGAGGTGCTGGTTGCCCTCTCTGGGGTGTCTGTGACCTTGGTTGCTAGGCCTTCTCCCTTTGCTTGAGGGAGGGAATTGGAGCTATTGAATTCTTTTGCCTTCAATCAATGGTGGGCTTTACCCTGGCCTGAGGTCATTCCTCAGCTGGGCTGGTTCTTTTGCTCACACACCTGGGCCTGAGGCAGAAATAATTTGCATTTGTTTGGGAGGAGGCCTCAGTGCAATGGAGGCTTGGGCTCAAAGTTTCTCAGACCTGAAGAGCCCTTGGATGGTGTTCGCAGCTGTCCTGCACCAGATCTCTCCCCGCAGCCCCTTCCCCAAGCTCCAGGGGGACAGCACCAACACCAGCTCCTCTGCTTCCCTGAAGACCCAAGCCCCCTTCGTCCAGCCCCACCGCTGATCCAGCAGGTCCGGCTCTTGGGCCCTCAGACACCCGGTTCCGATTCAGCTGTTGGTCTGGCTGATCTTCCCTGGGAGCTCAGACTCACCTGCTGGTACTCAGCCAAGCCTGCTGCGGGAGACAAATCCTGAGGTAGATCTTCCTCTCCTGGCTTTTCTTTCTGCGTTTCCTGGTTCGGATTTCTTTTAAGAGGTTTGTTTCATGTGATAAATGGGGAAGAGACCAGGAGACTTTAGAACTGTGCCTGTCTTCTCTCCACCATCTTGGCCAGAAGTCCCTTCTGTCTGTAATTCTTACCACACATCAGTCCAGGAATAATTCCATCATCTACCTTCTCTACTTACACTCGCTTATATCAAGAAGCATATTGTAATCTTCTTGACTTTGCTACAATTTTTTCTGTTTAATATTAATTGGAACTTTATTGCAGCAATTTATTTTTTCCACATCTGTCTTAATGAATCCATTGCATTCCCCATAGTAACATTTCTTTTCTTTTCCCAAGACACCCACACCTCATTTTACCCCATCATTATTGGGGAAAAGATTTGCCTCACATTTTTCCTGAGAAAATAGAGGTAATTCACCTTGCAGTTATACTTCTATTCTCCTCTGTATATTAAATATTTGAATACTATCTTCCCCTTCTCTCTTGATGCCCATGGGATGCTATATTTTCTCTAATAAATGTTATAATATTTCAGAACCATAATATGTGTCTTGCTTTAAGGTTTATGCTGCTTTTTGAACTAAAAGTACAGCAAAAGAAACTATAAAACATTTTAAGCATATTAATTTTAAGATCATATCTGATAATAGGGAGGGACTGGAGGATAAGTAGATTGAAGATACTGAAGAGGCTCAAGCAGATTTATCTTCATAGAACACTTAAATTTTCTGGATATTAAGGGAATCTCTTTCTATCTCCTCTATCCACCCTTCTCAAAGATTTTATCCTGGTACTCCTATGCCAAAAGAAATAATTCTTTCTTCATTTATTAAATTGTTCTATAAAACTTAATAAGCATTTATATCTTTTCAACATAATGGTTATTTAAGAAAATAGATATAAAATGAAAGAAAAATATTTTCATATCATTCTTAAAAATGATTACTTCTTAATTGTGCATACACATGCAACCACTGTATAACTTCATACATGTTGTAATCAGATGGAATACCATCACCCTCATTTCACATTTCACACTGATTTTCATATGATAGTTGCTTTTTATTTAATCACAACAACCACTAAAAATGCTTTGACAAAGATACAAGTAAACTGTGATCTTCTGTAATGCAGTAGATGAAATTATATGAGACATGCCTGATTGTACCATGTTTTCCCTCAAACATTTAAAATAACCAGTAATGTTTATGTGAGTCTATGGCAGCAACTCATCACACATTTTGGGAACCTTGGTATTGAGTTTTTTTGAGCAAACTTTTTTGATATCACTAGATATACTGAACAGTAAATAATTGATAGGAACTCCTTTATATTAAAACTGTAACCAACCAACTAAGTATTTGTGACAGATATCACATTCTTTCTTAAAGTATATAAGCAAATTAGAAAATATTTATTTGAAACAGGTAGTAGGCTTAAGATATGGTGAGGCAGAGACTAGAAAAGATGGAAAAATCTGGAGATAAATTTTGATCATTTTATAATTTTGCTATGAAATAACAATGCTATTTTTAACTTAGCAGAAAAATAAAAGCTGTTCATAGAGATTTTTGTTGTTGTGCACACTGAGCACATGCAACATTTAGTTGGATCATTGTGTGGGATTCTAAAGGAAAATTTGATGGTAATTTCAGATGTACATCTGAAGTCACTAAAGTCACTAAAATTTCATTAATATATTTTCCCATTTAAGAAAGAGCATAGTACATATTTCTAAAATATAAGCATTGAGAATTGTAATATTCACTTGAGAGAAATTAACTTCATTTTCTTCGCACGTTTCAAAATTCATCTTGGAAGATTGTGCAAATTTTTGGGAAAAATTATTGAAGTATCACCTTGTTTTCCCATGGATGAAAAAGACTCTCTAGCAGCCTATTACATGCCCTTGCTCTCTGAGCAGATCAGTGAGCAATGGACTACCACAAGGTATGATTAGAAGGCTTATTTTGATAGCAACTTTTCAAGGCAAAAGTATTTTTTTATTCTAAATGTTGCCAGCTCCACTTTCTTCTGTATCACAATTCAGTTTCTAGAACATGAAAAGTTAAAGACACATTATGCTCTATCCTTATTAGAGGCAGTAACTTTTAAAAAGAACAGTGATAAATTGGAGCAAGTCTAGATTATGATGACCAGTCTGATGAGGGACCTGGACACTGGAATATAAAGATTCATTAAAAAATTAACTAGATTTGGAATCTGATGCTGAATAAAGGGAGCAGAACCAAGGGAACAATGTTCACATCAACAACAATATTAAGATGAACAGTCTTGATGGAAGCAGCTCCTCTCCACAGTCAGAGAGCTAGGACAAATGTCTTAGACTGGCTATGGACTATATTATCACCCTCCAGAGGAAAATAAAAAACAAAACAAAACCCACACAAATTTAAAAAAAACAACTATTCAAAATCTTATGATAACTTTATAAAAATTATCTCTTTTATATTTTTCCCCTTAATCCTAATTCCTCATGCCGAAAATTACTAATTTGTAAACATGTTTAACAAAATATGTATGTACAATGCTAACCTGACTGTTCCCTGTTGAGGGGAGGGGGTGGGAAGGGAAGGCGGAAGGAAATTTTGTAACTTGGAGATATGCATGTGCATATGAATTAAAATAAATAATAAAAAAGAAAGAAAAAATGAACGAGAAATGGAGAAGGGAAGACATATGGGAGTAATGATAGTAGTATTAAAGTATCTGAAAGGCAATCAAGAGGCTGATGGCTTAAACTTGTTTTCTTTACTCCCAGAAGTCAGTTATAGGAGTAAGAAATAGACATTGAGGCAAATTAGAATTAAGTTTCAGGTAGGAAATCAAATTGTAATAACTGGAGATGCCCCAAATTTGAAATGGACTGCTTTCAGGGATAGTTATTTATTTCCTTTTCATTTAAGGTTTTCAAAGAAAGATTGGATGAACTAAAAATTGTAATGTTTTCTCCTCATCATTATGCTTATTTTTGCTTAGGATAAAAAAACATGGAAAGACTTTATTCATTTTTTATTATTTTACTTGGCAATTATGCACCCCCACCCCATTTTGACCTCACTTTTTCCTGAATTTAGCTAGCTAGCTATATATAGTTTAATTTATATATGTAAATCTGAAAGACAAATTTAAAAAGCAGAGTTTTGTGTTTGTGGAAAAAAATGCCAGGCCTATACCCTGTGGGGAAACAAAACCCCTCTAAATTATACTTTTTGTGTATGTGTTGGTATCATTTCTTACTACTTCAAAAAAAAACAATCATTGGTCAACACATTTTATCTATAGCAAGTGGAAATTATGATGCTGATTTTGCACAATTTCCACCATCTTCGTGACTTTTTAAATATAGAGGGCTAGTTTCAAAAATGTGTTTGATATTGAATTAATTCTATTTTTAAGAAATACTGAGTCTGAGTCACTATGCATAACTTTTATTCCTCATGCATTAACTTTGAAAAATTCACAGGATTGCTAAAAATACATACCCCACCATTTTCCAGTTCTTTGAAACATAAGAAGTTTCACTATGTAAATTAGTTAATGTTTTCCATTTCACTGATTATAGTTACCTAGTAAACCAAGATCTAACAGTTTGCCAATGGAATGAATGACATTTCCATATTTGCTTTTTTTCCACTAAATATAAGCATATTGAATGGCCTAATAACTTAATAATTATTTTTAAGAAGCTAATAATAGATAAATTCAGTAATGAAACATATAGGATAAACAAAACAGAAATAATAAATATGGAAGCACCATATAATATTCCATGAAACAAAAATACCAAAAACAAGATTACAAATTCATAATTAACCAAAAATATTTAAAAATTAATAGGAAAAATTTGAATGTAATCTGACAGAAATTATGTTTAGACAATACTTTTTATTGTGACACAATAAACTCTAAAGAAATATGTGAACTAAATATGTAGAGGTCATATCATAAAAAAAGTAGAGGGGGGGAGAGATGAGTAAATAGTATTCATGATTATGACTTGTATCTAAATTGTTGCCTAAACAATGGAGAGTTTTATCACAAAATTTAAAAATCAAAAAAATTGTGATTGAATGAGATGGAAGAACAAGCAAAATAAGACCTGTAATTAATTAAGAAAATATGTATACCAAATTTCTAGTATAAAGGTCAATTGTTCTTCATATATGTATACAGTATATGTAATGTATATCTCTCTATCTCTATCTCTATCTCTATCTCTAGCTCTAGCTCTAGCTCTAGCTCTAGCTCTAGCTCTAGCTCTAGCTCTATCATCTCTATATTCATATATGGGGCAGTTAGGTGACTCATTTGATTGAGCCCAGACCTTTGGATCAGGAAGACTTGATTTTGTATCCAGCCACAGACATCTGACATATACTAGCTGGCAAGGCACTTAACCCTGATTGCCTCGCACCCAGGGCCATCTCCAGTAATCCTGATTCATATCTGGTCACTGGACCATGATTGCTTGGGAGGAGAAAATGAGACTGGTGATTATGTATAGCATCCCCTCATTCAAATCTAAATCTTCTGCTTATCATGGCTTTACCTCTCTTATATCATGGCCTTCTTAGATAACAAAGGACAAAATATCATCATATTATATCTGCATATATTTGTTTATAAATATTACAAACTTTAGGCATAAGAACTCTTCTATAAAAGATAAATGGTCAAAGAATGTGAACAGACAATTGCCAGAAAAAGAACAGCAACTTTATCAAAGACTAAGAAAAAAATGCTCCAAAACCCCATTCTTGGATGTTCTACCTCCTCCTCTCTACCTCCTGATTGTCCTGGTTTCCTTTTAAATTTCAACTAAATTTCTATCTTCAGTAAGTAGTTTTTTCCAGTTCCCATCAATGTTAATGGATTCTCTGTAATTACCTCGAAGTTATAATGCATATTTTCTTAATATAAACTTATTTATGCATTGTTTTGCGCCCAGTAGTTTGTGAACTCCTTCCAGGCAGGAACTATTTTCCCCTTCTTTGTCTCCCAAATACACTTAGTTCAATTCAAAGTATATCATAGACTCTTTCTTTTTTAGATTTTTGCAAGGCAAATGGAGTTAAGTGGCTTGCCCAAGGCCACACAGCTAGGTAATTATTAAGTGTCTGAGACCGGATTTGAACCCAGGTACTCCTGACTCCAGGGCCGGTGCTTTAACCACTGCGCCACCTAGCCGCCCCATCCTAGACTCTTAAGAAATGTTTGTTGACTTGTTGCAAAAACAAATAACTAGAAAAATGCAAATTAAAATAATATTGGCATTTTACCTCCCACACATCAAATCAGCAATGTTGACTAAAGTGGAAGATAACTATTGTTCAAGGGACAGAGGAAGAATAGAGCCACTTTTGTACTCTTATTTGTCTATGAATTGATTCAATTATTTAGGAAAATGATTTGTAATCATACTCAGAGAGTTTCTAAATTCCATTTTCACCAAGCTGTGGTGTAATTAGGCAAATATCTTAAAAAGATAAGGGATTAAAAGGGAAGGATCTTTTATACACAAAATAGTTATACCAGCATTTTTTGTAGTAACCAAAATCTGAAAAGAAAACAGAGGACTGTTAAATGGGAAATGACTGAATACCTTGTAGTATATGAATATAACACAAAATTATTGCTCCATGAGAAATGATAAATATGATGAATTCAGAAAAGTGCACAACTTGCATGATCTGATACAGAGTAAAATGGGGACAACAATTTACATGTTGGCAACAAAAAATTGAAGAAAACAACTTGTAAAGACCTCAGAACTTGGAATTAAGTTTCAAAAATAGTGATTTCCATACCTGCTGATGAAATATACCTCCCACCTCCTATATATGCATAAGATGACGAATAAAATGAGCATATGGAAAGATGGCTAATGTGTTGATTTTTTGCTCAACAATCCATTCATACATACATATTCAAATGGAGAGCTTCCATTAGGGATAATGAGTAAGTGGGTTTTGATAGATATCTCAAAACAAAAGCATCCATAAAATATTTTAGAATACACAAAAGATAAAAATAAAAAAAATTGAAGCATACACAATCAAAAAGAGTTCAAATCCTCAATTTCCCCTGGAAAGTCACAACTTCTCTCAGTCTCAGTTTTCTGTAAAATTAATACCTATTTCATGGAGTTACTGTTAGGATTAAGTAGCATATATGTATATATATATGAGAATAGGTATGATATATATTATTTTGCATTTTAAAGCACTATACTAATTAATTATTAATACAAATGAATAGAACAATAATATTATTACTGTTTCATATTATTTATGTTTATTTTATGTAGACATATAGATGTGTATAATTTGAAGACTTTTGTGATATAAAGAATTCAAGCAATACTGAATTTAGAGATAGAGAACTTGGGCTCAAATCTTGGCTCTGCTTTTTACTATGTGTGACTTGAAAAAGTCATTTCTTCTCTGTAGGTCTTAGCTTTCTTTTTTGTAAGATGAGGTGTTGGGAATAGATAACCTCTCAGGTCCTCTAGTAACATGCATTTATATGTGGTAATTTATTATTTATGGTGAGAACATGAGATATACTTGTATATAAGCATTGCCATTTGGTGATTTGAGTCAGCAGATTCTAGGCTAGCTACCCAGAAGAATCTTTAGATTCACCCTGATCCACAACAGTGGTAGAATTCTGGGGAAAATTTGCAGAATACAGGTTAAATTTTTGAGGTTTAGGGGAAGCTAGAAGATACAATGCATAGAGGACCTCAGTTCAAATTCAGCCCCAGACACTTAATAATTACCTAGCTGTGTGACCTTGGGCAAAACACCCCCTAAAAAAGCCCCCACATTTTTGAGGTTTATCTGAAAATTATTGTTAGGTCCACTTGAAAAATTCCAGTGAATTTTATAAGTATCTATAGCATAAAGCAAATGATAGTCTTCTTTTGTACCTAATAAGGAAAATTCTGAGATTATCCATTTTAAAGGAGCAATCATACAAATCAATAGAATAATTATCAATTTTAAATAAAAATGAAGCAAGATTCTTTTTAATATTATATTGATTGTCATCATAATGAAAAAATAAACAATTTATCTTCTAAAATAGTTTAAATTGAAGACCCTGACTTTACTTTTCTCATTCCACAACTTGTTTCAGTGCAATATGATTTCACAAGATATGCCATCTTTTAAAGGACCACTATCATTGTGAATAATTTTAGTCAAACTTTCTGAACAGCTTTTCATGTGTGTACTTTGGTATAGAAGTGGATAATCTTTCAGACAAAAGGATAAGGTACAGATCTGGGCCAACTTCATCATGAATCATGAAACATACATATTAATTAGCTGCAAGCTGTTGGACTTTACTGCTTCCATACATTACAGATTATCTGGAAACATGCCAGACTAATTGAAATAATCTTTACTAATTCATTAATGGATATTAATAATAGGTTTTTGCCCACAGATATTTTCCTCTTCCCTCTCCACCTTTGCTAACATAACTGCTTTTGTTTTAGGTGGGGAGAATCCATGATATTCCTCCCCAGTACTTTTCTCAGATTCTCTTGGTGATTTATTTTGTTAGGGTTTCTTTTTACCAGCTTCCAGTTGGTTACTGAAGGGTAAAGGAAGCTTCCAATAGAGCCATAGAAGTCCTATACATAGTAAAATGACCACCATCATCATCAAAGGAAGGGGAAGGGGGGGATTGATACCTGGACTTCTAACCAATGCTAGTACTATTATTGAGGCATCAAATTTTGAAGGAATACATATATTTAGAGTAGATATAAGCTTCTGGTTATTTATAGAATTTAATAGAATAACCAAGGAGTTCAAATGAACTGTGGGTAATATATGTCTTTATTAAAAAAGACTGTCCATTTGATGCAGATTATTATTATTATTTTGGCTCTTTTTTTAGTATTTCTTGATTGTTTTGAATGTTTTTGTGGAGTGGTTATATCAACTAGGAAAATACTCTTAATACATTGCAGAAATTATATAGTAAAGGAAGTGAATATTACCCTACCTTATTGAAATCTATGAAAGAATTAGGTCATATGAATGGGTAATTAGGTTACCCAAATTGGGATTTGGCCAGAACTCCAGAGATTTTGCTTGCAGATGCCAAAATTGCCACCTGTGCCCTAAATACCACAGGTGTTCAAGGCTTCACTTCTATTTTTCTTCTTTATGATTGCTGTAGCAGCAACAGTCCTTCACACTCCATTGCATGGTTATCAGCATTTGCCACATGACTTTTAGAGGAAACAAATCAATTTATTTTGAATGTATGACTTTAAAGTAATTAGTCATCATTAATGAACCCCATCCAAATCTTGCTATGGTAGCCTCTAACATTGGTGATTGATGATGGAAAAGCAGTCTCTATATCGGAAAAAAAAGAATTTTTTGCAAATGCATAGATATTGTGGATTGAAAACTAGTAGAGTTAATTGATAGACACATCTCAGTGAGTTAGTGGATAGGTCATTGGAACTGGAGTCAGGAAGGCACTAAATATTGTCTTGGACACTGTTTAGCTGTGGGAACCTAGACAAGATTTTTCAAACTCTCTCAGCCTTTGTTTCCTCATCCATAAAATTGCTAAATAACAGCCTGTACCTCACAAGGTTTCTGTGAGAATCAACCAAAATATTTTATCTAATGTACTTCATAAACCTTAAATGCTACTTATTAATTATTAGCTAGAAAGGAAGAATATTGTCAAATATAGTGACAGCAGATAAAACATTAAGTACTTACTTACCTTGTGTGTATCACATATGAGCATGATGGAAAATTGAGTTTATTTAGGAGGATAATAAATCTGGAAACATCCTGGAGGGCAAAGAATAACTGACTATGAGCATTGGTCAAGTTAGATATAGAGAGTAACTATAGTGTAGGAAGACTAGAAGTAGCATTGGTATCAAAAGAATATATCACCCAAAAAAAGAGTCTGCATCAAATCTATGACCTCAAATGTGAGTGTAGAAATCAGAATCAGGATTTTAAAGTAATTCTCTGTCTTTATATTCCTCTTGTGATAGCATGCCACCTTGAGTTTTTCTATGATATTCCTTTCGTGGTTTGGTTTCAATCCAGAGTTGTTCTTTACCCTTTCATCAAAACAAGCTTAGAATTTATTTGCAATTGGAAGTCTTTATAACACCATCTAAATAAATACTTTCTACATTTGATATTCACTCACATTCTTTTTTTAAGATTTTTATGGTTTTATGACTATGGAGATTCTTTAACACATTAAGAAATTTGAGGCATTTTTTCACAGATAATTCTTTATTCACTTAAATTCTTAAGGTCATTATCATGAACTTAGAACTGTAAGGGAATTCAAAGGTCAATTAAATCAATTTTTTTTATTTTGTAGATGAGGAAACTGAGTCCTGGATACATATGTGTGATTTGGACCAATGGTCCCTGATTACAGAGTTAGTAATTGTTCTGATATATTACTGTATTCCTGTGTTTACTTGTATTGTTTGTAAAGTCAATAAGCTTCGTCTTAAGAGTGACAAGGAAAATCTCTCAGAGAATTAATCTCTCAAGTAGACACTTTTTGTATAGTATGAAAGTCACAAAAGTGACCATCAAATCATTCTTGTTGGCAGATTACTTTTCAGAAGACCCATGACACCTATGCCACTTGTGCTAAAGATAGCATCTATGCAGATTGCTGTCACCCTATCCTGCCTGTTGTTTTCACAAGTCAACATCCCTTCTCCCTTCTTGAGCACTGTCCAATTCACAAGCTCCCACCACCATCATTGTTTATATCCATCCCTGATTCTCTATTCTTCATAACAGAGGAGGCAACTGCAGGCACGACTTGACACAATAATTCTACAAGATTTTTAAAGGTGAATTAATTAAATGTTTGACCAAATTTAGGAGGGTAATTTTAAGTTAATAATTTTTATGGCAAATAGTGTTATAAATATCCAAATGACTTTTGTTAGAAAAAAGATTCCCCACCCCCTATAGGCATAGTGAATGCTATACTCTGATAAGGTACTATATAAGAGTTTTTTTCTTGAATAAAAATAATTTGACAATCATCCTGCTATTTTGACCAGTTATGTTAAAGTCTCTTCTGCAAGGTCCCCTACTACCCTTGATATTTGTTTTTCTATCCAATAGATATAAGGTACAGTATCATTTGAAGTATGGAACAAAGGCCATGAAGGAACATTTACTTTTTTCATTGCAACGATATAGATACACTGTCTTAGAATCTACAATGTAGAGTATCTGGTTGAGACTTAATTCAAGGTACAGACTGCAGAAATTGGCATGTACCTTGTCTCCAGCTACCAGAACTTTTCCCAGTCATAAAGAAAATAATCCTCAATACAATAATGAATGCTTATTCATTGATTGTTCAGTTTCTATAATAGGAAATAAAACTTTTGAAATGGACATTTTGTCCTTAGTTCTTTGCTTCATTTTTGTCCCAGTGCATGGTTGAAGAATACCTTGAAACAATTCTTGAGAAATTTTTACATCTATCATCATCCAAGAGAAAAAAGGAGATGATTTTTATTCTCAAACATTCTTCTATTATTATTCAAGAAGTATGTGCTTTTAAAAAGGTTATTGTGATTTAATCCTTTAGGTCTTAGCTTTTTTTCCATCATGACTAATTTTTATATTTTGGGGCTCTGTTAAATTCTGAATATCAGTAAATTGCTTTCTTCCCCAACTCTAAGTGGAATAGAAAAAAAAGCAAATGTTCACAAAAGCGAGAGTTTTAAAATTTCATATCTCTTCTTGAAAAACTTTTTCTAGAAAGCAATTGATATTTGATCAATTGGGACCTTCTGTACTTCTGGCAGGACACATAACTGACATTATAATATTTTGTTATAGAAGAAATATATCATATACTTCGTATACTTAGATTCGATAATTTCAGAATGATCAATTTTTAATAGAGCAGATATTCAATTGCTTGGTATAGTCATAGGTGTACTATCAAACTCAGGCATGGAGTGATATCAGGTTAATGCCAGAGGGAAGTATCTTTTATTGAAAGAGACTTGAGTCACTATGGACACAATCATTAAAATGAATAATTGAGAATCCTTATGAACTGATCATCAGTGAATACAATTCCACAATTATTTACTAAACACACATTGTGCTAGGCTTATTTTTTGTAGCCTAATATGGAAATACTACTAAATGAGAGACTTTAAGTATCTGTTGAGTTAATAAATGTTTTATGAATAATGAATAAGTGAATGATCTCTACCTCCAAAAACCTCTAAAAATTATCTCTACTAACTTTCTTAAGGACAGATACTATTGAAAAATTGTATTCCTACCATTAACAATAGTGATTTGAATATAGTTGTGTTTGATAAATATTGACTTGAAATTGTTAAGTTTAAACTGAAGGGGGAAAAACCCACTCACCATTGGACTTTTCCTATTTTAAGGTATTTTGTTTCTTACAAACAAAGTTCTGTGAAATTACCCCTTAGTGAATAAATTAACAATCTCAATATTCTATTATTACTTTATGACTTAGTGGAAAGCAGGTCTTGAGGAAGCAAGACATATAAGTAATCTTTTATAGAGGTAGTGGAGAGAAATGAGGTATGGAAAAATCAGGACCATGGTGTTCTGCCTAGGTCCTGTTGTTTTCTATAGTGAAAGATTTTAGGTAGCCACAGATTAGCCTTTTATTTCTGGCTGCTTGAAAGTTAGAACACCCTGCAATTATAGATATAGGATAAACCAGTAGAGATATATTTTGTTTGTCAGACTCTGGCTGTTGTGATTAATTACTATTAGCATTATGATAAATGATTTAATTCCTTTCTAAACACACTTGCTGAACCACGTAGCTCCATATTTGGTTGACATACTTGGTACTATTTTATTCTTCCTCAAAAAAGATTCAATATAATATTACGTTATCTTCACATCTCACAATTGGTAACTTGAATAACTTGCATTTTTAATAGAATTAATTCTAAGAAATTTTACTTATTTATAAGTATGTATATGCATTACAAAGATGTATATAAGAATACACATTTGGACATATGATTTTACACGTGAATACATATAAATAAATATTAATAATATACTGAATGTGTAAAATGTGTATTTATTTTTCATAATCATTAAAGATTTCATGCTTTCCCACTTGCTCTTACATCACACACTGAGAAAGCAAGCGATAGATCAAGTACATATGTATAGAAATGCAGAGCACATTTTCATCATCCATGCTGCAAAAAAAAGCAAATGCAATAAATATACAAACATGAAAAAAGTTTACTTCAATCTGTATTTAGTGGCTTGTCAATTCTCCTTCAGGAGACAGCATTTTTCATCATGAATAACTGACCTGAATCAATGTCTTGGTCAGAGCAGCTAAGTCTTTCACAGTTGGTCATCCTTACAATATTGCTGTTACTGTATACCATTTATATAATATATATTATGGTTCCACTCCCCTTTGCATCAGTTCATCTAAGTCTTCCCAGGTTTTTCAGAAACATTCTACTCACAATATAGTACTATAGTATTTCAATACAATTAATGTACCATAACTTATTCAGCCAATCATCCTTGATGAATAACTCCTCGGTTTCCAAATCTTTGCCACCACAAAAAGAATTACTACAAATATTTTTTTACATATAAATCCTTTTCCCTTTTCTTTTATCATATTAAATTATACACCTAGTCGTGCTAATGCTAGGTCAAAGGGTATGCTCAGTTTAATAGTCCTTAGGGCACAGTTCCAGATTATTCTCTAGAATGGTTGGATCTCTTGAAACTTCACCAACAGTGCTTTAAAGTTCCTATTTTCCACATCCCTCCAACATTTATAATTTTCCTTTTTTGTCATGCTATTCAATCTCATAGGTATGAAGGGATCACTCAGAATTGTTTTAATTTGTATTTTACTAATCATTAATGATTTATAACAATTTTTCATATTTTTTCATATGACTTTTAATAGCTTTTATTTCTTCTGAAAACTGTTCATTTCCTTTGATTATTAATTGAGTAATGGATCTTTATAAAAATAAATTTGACTCAGTTCCCTACATTGTTGAGAATTAAAAACTTTATCAGAAATTTGCTATACATTTTTCTCTAGTTTCCTGCTTTCCTTCTAATTTTGACTAGATTGACTTTATTTGCTCAAGCCTCTTTAATATAATGTGATAAACATAATTTAGTAAGTTCTTGAACAAACAAAACTAGTTTTCTTTTTTATTATCCTTTTTACTTCCTACAGTCATCTCGGTCTCTTGTTTGATCACAAATTCTTCCTTTACAAAAGATATGACAGGAATATTCTTCCCATGTTCTCCTAATTTACTTATAATAGTGCCCTTTGTGTCCAAATCATTTGTCCATTTTCAATTTAATTTGATAAGTGATGACACATAATGACCGGCACTCAAAATCTGGATTTCTGGTTTTGTTAAACACTAGATAACCCTGATTCTTTACTGTTATATATCATGTCCCTAATCTCTTGAATTGATTCATCCCTCTATTTCTTAGCCAATACCAGATTATTTTGATGATTATGAATAGTTTTATAGATTCCTCTCTGTTTTTACTCTCTTTGAAAACCATATTTGTGTCATAAAAGAAATTTGGTAGGATTCATTCTTTAGCTATTGTTTCAGATAGTTTATATAGAATTAGAATTAATTGTTCCTTAAATATTTGGCTAAACATATTTGTAAATTCTACGACTCCTCGAGATTTTTTTCCCTTAGGGGCTCATTTATGTCATGTTCAATTGTTTGTAATGATAGAATTATGAAAGTAACTCCTCTGTTAATATAGGCAACATATTTTTGTACATATCCGTTTATCTTCAGTTTTGCTGGTACACAATTAGGCAAAATCACTCTTAAGCATTTCTTTAATTTTGATTTCACTGGTGGTCAGTTTACCCTTTTAATTTTTGAATTTGGTTATTTGGTTTTCTTCTTTTTTAATCATATTAAACAATTGTTTATCTATATAATTGATGTTTTTCATAAAATCAGACCCTAGTTAATTTATAGGTTCAATATTTAATTTTAAATTTTATTAATATAATTTGAGTCACAGAATTTCCATTTGATATTTAATTTGTGATTTTTAAATTTGTTCATTTGTGTGTGTCTATGTATGTGTATTTATTGCCTAATTCATTGATGTGTTCTTTTTCTACCTTATAGATTTATGCACTTAAAGATATACATTTTCCTCTAAATACTGTTTTGGATGCATCTCACAAATTTTGGAATGCTGTCTCATTGTTGTCATTCTCTTTTTATTGATTGTTTCTTTGGTTTCTTCTTCAGGCCATTTTTTCTTCAGCTTAAATTATTTAGTTTCCAGTTAATTTTTAATCTATGCTTCTTCAGCTTTTTATTGAATTTGACTTTTGTTGCATTATGATCTGAAAAGGTTCATTTAATAATTCTGCTTTCTTGCAGTTTGTGAGGTTTTTTTAATGCCCTAATATAATACATAGACAATTTTTTGTGAAGAACACATGTTCTGAAAAAAGTATACTCTTAAAATTTCTTTCATTTCTTTATAAAAAGCTTCCCAGATTCAATTGCATGATTATCAGTGAATCTGTCTGATTCTATCGTCTGTTTTAATCTTTCCATTTTTGAATTATCATGCAAGTGACATTTTTATGGCAAGAACTAGTAGTGGATACTGAATCCAGAGCTATTAATGGACTTAGTCACTATATTTTTAATAGTAATTTGTCTAAAAAAATATCTTATTGCTTGAGAAAGGAACCTGCACAAAGAACATAATCTTTTTTGTTTCATTTTACTTTTTTAATTGTAGCAATTGTTAGTCACATAATATGGACAATGAACTTGCTGTTTCTAAATTTTGTGGGGGTTGGAGGAGTGACCAGCATGTTATGAAATGTGGATAGGAATAAATAGGAGCAATAGGTTGGAGATCATTCATATAATATTATCCTGAGACTTGAAAACAATCAAGGGGATAGGAGCAGTTAAGAAAATTTTCTGGGGATTGGAGCCCCCAAATTTGGCAATTTTAACTGATAAATATGTACAAAAATCTTAAGTTTATGAAAATCCTCATCTTTCTCACCACTTAGGCTGATAGATCAGTGTTTAGATTTTATGATTTGCAGTCAGGAAGACCTAATTTCAAATCCTTCTTCAGGCCCTCCCTAGTAGTACTGACCCTCTGCAAGTCATTTAATTTCTTGGTTTCTCAATTTCCTTGTTTCCAATAGGGGTAGTAGGCAACTTTATAAGTTTGTTGTGAAGACCAACTGAATAAAATATGTAAAGAACTTTATAAACCTTAAGACATGATATAAATATCAGCTCCTTCCATGATGAATATATGAGAATTGCTAAATAAAATTAAATAGAGACATGAGAAGAACATAAAAATAAAAGAAAGAGATTGGGGGAGAAGAGGATATGGAGAAGGGAAAAAAAACAAAACAAGTGTATTTAAAACATACCCTATGAAAAAGGAAAAAAATGAATTATTTTTCTTACATAGTGCATTACATGAATTCCTACTAATTCTGACTTCATTTTCCCCCATCCTTTCAGTTTGGAATTGTTAGTGTAAATATAAGGTACTCAAATATTTGTTGAAATAATAAATTACTGGGGGCAACTAGGTGGCGCAATGGATAGAGCATTGGCCCTGGAGTCAGGAGAACCTGAGTTCAAATCAGGCCTCAGATACTTAAAAATTAAAAATCTAGCTTGACCTTGAGCAAGTCATTTAACCCCATTGTCTAGCCCCCCCCCCCAAGAATACATAATCAAGTGGAAATAAGTAAAAATAAAGTTAATCTCTTTTCCTGCAAGCCTACCTGTGCTCTCCTCAATTTCTCCCTAACTTGCATTCAGATTTGAAATTAGTGAGTTTGTTGCTGAAATCAGTTATACTTGTTTTTCTTAGATTTCCTGGTTCCATGCACTGCAAATTACTCACTATTTCAAGAATTTGATGACCTTCCACATTCTGCCCTAACTTACAGTTAAGTTGTTACCTGCTTGTGCTTTCACTCTGATTCAATAAGAATTTTGAACACTTTATGCATCATGAGTTTAATATTAGAGGTATGATGTGTTCTTCATACATTTTTATCATTGTCTCTGAATAAAACAACCATCAGTTTTGTTATTGGTTTATTCTTCTTTTGTCAGAGCATTATAAAAGCATGATATATAGATATCTCTCTAAATATATAAATATGTTGGATGACTAAACATTTTTGGAATTTCATTTATATTTTAATAATTCATTTTTATGATCCACTGAAAATTCCATCTTTAGTATTATGCCATCCATTTATATAGTTTAAGAAATGTTTCTTGGGGTGGCTAGGTGGTGTAGTGGATAAAACACCAGCCTTGGAGTCAGGAGTACCTGGGTTCAAATCCAGTATCAGACACTTAATAATTACCTAGCTGTGTGGCTTTGGGCAAGCCACTTAACCCAATTTGCCTTGCAAAAAACTAAAAAAAAATGGTTCTTGAATAATTCAACTTTACAGTATAATTCAATTGAGAGCTCATTAAGAAAGAGTTTTATTGTCTCCTATGCTATGCCAGATTCATGTGGTGGGCTCTTGAAAAGGGTGTTACATAGTTGCTTAATTTAGATCACTGGGTAATACAGTCAAACGGAAAAATGAAAGGTGACTTTAGATCTAGCTAAATAAGCAGTTCTTTTTCCCACATAACCTCACCTGTCTATGCCTGAGGGAAGAATACTGAGCCTATTGTTCATGACCTTTAATATTACTATTTTATGAGTTCAAAGGAATTTCCAACAAGGATGAGTGCACATGGCATTTTTTTCCCAATCTTCTCCCCTCAAAACTCATGCAACTTTCACCTGACTTGTTTAATAATTTTGTCTACAGTAACTTATGTTTCACTATCGTTATGGCTCTATCTTCCCCCCCAGCTTTTTCATCCTGATTGTCTTTGCCTGCAATGATCTTTTTGCTTAGGGGAACAAAAAGTAGATTATTGAGAGCTCTTCCTTAATTTAAAAGATCACTCATATTTAGAGGATCTCAAAGGAGATGGTCTAAGTATTTAATTTTTAATATTTGCAAACTTGCTATATTTTTTCTAGAGAAAAAATGCCTAATAATGTACCCCATGAGGGCTAGACAATTTATACTGCATTTCACCATGTATAATTTTAGAACCTGAAATTTGAAAAAGAATGTATCACATAAAGTTATTGAACTCAAGGTTTATTCATCATGAAATTCAAGG
This sequence comes from Macrotis lagotis, assembly GCF_037893015.1. NCBI lineage: Eukaryota > Metazoa > Chordata > Mammalia > Peramelemorphia > Peramelidae > Macrotis > Macrotis lagotis. Next base: position 276,151,444 of record NC_133666.1, read on the forward strand.
ACCTTCTGCTCCTAGCTTTCAGGCATCTTTTGGGTAAGTCTGGTCCATGGACACAGACTTAGTCCATTCCATTTCATGAACCTGAAGCAACAATTGTGTCTTCCTTTGAAATGAGTCACTTCTTTTTCATCAGTATTTCTTCTGGCCTCATGCTGAAGCATCTTTGTGGACACAGGAATTCCACTTGCCCTTTGCTCTTCAATCCATCTCTTCAATTCCCTCTCTTAAATCAGACCATTTGGCTGACTCTCCTCTCTTGGTCTTCTTCTGCTGGGGTATTTTCAGTCTGGTTTCTTCTTTCTTCTTCCTATGCTAGTCTCGAATTATTTTCTCAGTTGGAGGAGGACCAAAATGACATTCAGCAGCATGATTTCCATTCACTTTTGCAAACTGGATCTTTGAACTTAAATTCAGCACTGCACGAAAATCTTTTCTAAACCATTTCTGGGCAGAACATGGCAAAATGTAACCTGATATACTAGTAACAAATGAGAAACAATGAGTTGCAAAAATAACAAGCGTGAAAAAGTGGGAAAATGCCAGTAAAAATAATAAACCACTCCATGAGACACTCCCAGTTCTTAGACCCCAATTTTTTTGAATAACATAGGGAAATATATTTTCTATATATAATAGACAATCTAAAATATTTTAATTATATGTTCATTATTTATAGTTACATAGTTTCATAAAATTTACAAAACACTTTATATACTTTTTTTAATTTCATATAACATTTCTGTGATTTCATTTTAGAGATAAGGAACCTTGACCTGAGATGTTGAGTGTTTTGACAGGATCATATTTGTAAAAAACATCAGAGGTTGGATTTCCCCCTTGGTCTTCCTGACTTCATTTCTGCTACTCTATCCCTTGTATCACTAATGATGAAATTGATACAGTTTTAAAAATTGGCATACCATTTACTCCTGATGGGAATTCTAGTTTCCTTGGTTTTTTTTTTGTTTGTTTGTTTTTAGTTTTTTAGTTTTTGCAAGGCAATGGGGTTAAGGGTCTTGCCCAAGGCCACACAGCTAGGTAATTATTATGTGTCTGAGGCCGGATTTGAGCTCAGGTACTTCTGACTCCAGGGCTGGTGCTCTATCCACTGCACCACCTAGCCTCCCTGGGAATTCTAGTTTCTGACTCAAGATAAATTATTTCCCAACTCTAAATGAATTATAACTGAACCATTACCTTGTTTAGTGCTGTTCTAGCTACTGTACATTTTCTGTGACTCCTTCCCTTTTTTTGACTGAAACTATTAGCTAAATAGCTATAAAAGCAAACTATAAGAAAAAATAAAGCATATATATATATATATATATATATATATATATATATATATATCCTTGAATTCATAGAAAGGGGATAATGATGAGTTTCCAGTGAAAAAGAAATTTGATTCAAATATAAATTATATATCCAGAAGCATAATGTAAATTTATGTCATATACAGTATGTATATGCATAACTTATATATGATATATGATTAATCTCATCTGTGAGCTAATTGAATTGATATATTACCTTTGTTTTACCAAGTAATCTACCAAGACAAATTTTGGGGGGAAGAAAAATTCAGCCTATATCTATCTATTCATATATATAATATATATATATATACATATGTATATATATATACTCAATGTCATATATTAATTGTGATTATTGTGATTTTATAGGAAAAAATTGACATGAATATTTATCCAATTTAGACTAAAATATTCTCTTTCTCAGGAAAAAATATATTTATTGAATAATGTTATGTGAACAATTAAATATGGTTATATACATTGATAAACTGATCAAATCCACTTTACAAGTTTCTGCATCATTTTATTCACTTACTTTGTCCCTCAAATAGTATATTGTGTGTGTTTTTTTTTTTAGTTGGGAAAACTAGAGTTAAACAGTTCAGTGTCAGTGAGGGATAGAGGAGCTACTATGCTTGGTGAACATCAGGAGTTAAAAATTTAATTCTGATAAATGTAAAGTAATAAGGTCATAGATTTACTACTGGAAAACATATGTCATCGCTTCTAGGTTCCTCTTTTTACAAATGATGAAACTGAAGATCCTTAAATGACTTGCCCAAGGTCCCATGAGTAGAAATCAGCATATCCACATTCAGAATTACTTTCCACTGTGCTTGGGTCACCAAAATAAATTTCATCAGATAAGAAAGATACCATGAGAGAGATTTCTTGGAAAATGTTTCGGTGTTTTATTAGGTTGTTAATTTAAGGGAATAGTGCATTGAAATCAGAAGATCTGACTTTAATCGTACTTCTGCTACCAGCTATCTATGTATCTGTAGACATATATCTCTGGGTCTCATTTTCTTCTACCAAAAAGCAAGGAGCTAGTCTATATTACTCACATTTTAAACTGAATTCATTTTTTTCCTAGAAACCTCCATTTTCCAAATTTCCTTATTCCTCTCAAAAGCATCATCAAGCTTCAAGTTTTCAAGGTTTATAATCTCAGCGTGATTCTCAATTCCTCATTCACTTCCACTCTCTCGTTCTCTATAATCATTTTCTAGATCTTGCCATTCTACTTCAAAACCTCCTCTAGTATTCAACTCCTTTCTTACAATTCACATGCTACTACCCTAGATCATACTGGAATCATCCTGTTGTCATTTATCAAGACCATTATAAATCTCATTACTAGTCTATATGTTTCAAATTTCTCCACACTCTGTCAATTGATTTTTCTGAAGTGTCAGTCTGATCAATAAACTCTAAGGCTTCTTTATTGCTTCTAGAATCAAATAAGTCCTTTAGCATTCAGTTATCTTTAATATCTGTTCCTTTTCTCCTTTTTTCAATTTTATTATTATCTTCTGTGTACTATGTATACTGTAAAATCCACCCTTCATGCTCTTCCTTTCTTTTTTGTTATTTTATTTTTCCAAATACATGTTATGAAAGTTTTTTCAACTTTCATCCACATGTATATGTATATTTTTAAGTTACAAAATTTCTTTCCACCCTCCCTCCTCACTCACCTCCCCCAATGGCAAACAGTCAGGTTAACATTATGCATAAATATGTTGATAAACATGTTTACAGATTAATCATTTTTGTCATGAGGAATTAGGATTAAAGTGAAGGAAATACATAAGAGATATTTTTTATAAAGTTCATCAAATTCTGAAGGGTTTCTTTTTTTGTTTTATTTTTTTTTCTTTTTCTTTTGTTTTCTTTTGTTTTGCTTTTCTTGCTCTGGTTGGAGATATCATTGTCCATAACTGATCTAAAACAGTTGTCCTAACTGAGAGGAGCTGCTTCCATGAAGGTTGATCATCTCACAATGTTGTTAATGTGTAAATTGTTCTCTTGAATCTGCTCCCTTGGTTTAGTATAAGATCCTCTAATTCATTCCATGCTTCTCTGGAGTCCAACCATTTATAGTTTCTTATAGAATAATAATATTTCATAGTATTCATGTATCATAACTTCTTTAGCCATTCCCCAATTGATGGGCATCTCTTCAATTTCCAATTCTTTGCCACTACAAAAAGCTGCTATGAATATTTTGGAGCATATGGAACTCTCTCTCTCTCTCTCTCTCTCTCTCTCTCTCTCTCTCTCTCTCTCTTTAATGATTTCTTCTAGATATAGGCCTAGAATTGGAATTTCTGGGTCAAAGGGAATGAATAGTTTTAATGCTCTTTGAACAAACTTCTATATTGCTCTTTATCTTCACTCCTCCTCTTATAAATCCCTGTCTGTCATTATGACATCATCCTTCATGACCAATGACCACATTCTGTAAACGATCTTTTTTTCATTTTTCTATGTGCTCTTCTAAGGTTATCTTCTATTTCCTCTGTAGTAATTGTATATTATTTACACTTATTTATTAATATATAGTATCTCTAATTAGATTGTAATCTTTGAAGAGAATGATTGTTATTGCTTTTCTTTTAATTTCCACCATTTAGCACAATGACTGGTATATTTTGAGTGTGCTAAATAAAATAAGTTGTTGGCTGAATAATAAAGTTCCTAGAACAGCTACTGAAATCTTGGGGTTACATTAAGATAAATTTCCAGAAATAAGGAGATGATATTTCTATACTTGACCAGTCATACCTGAAATATAATAGTTTATTTTGTATACTATGTTTGTTTTAATTTATTTTTGTTTGAACCACATTATTCAGCTAGAAATGTCCTTAGACCTTTGAGATCCTCCTATCTAACCTTTGAGCTCTTCTGGGATTCATTGCCCAACAAAAACTTGTCAAGGGCTGCATATATAATTTAATATTTATTTATGACTACTATGTAACTCATATTACTAATTAGTATAATAAAAATATAATAATGCCAAATGAATGGGATTTGAGGATCACATATGGTGTAGGCTACAGGTTATACTCACCTTATCTAGATGATGACACTCAGAACAATACACTGACTGAAGGAACTAGATTTGATTTGTCTAGAAAAAATGATGTTTATCCTTCATTCTTGAAGAAGACCATGACATCAGGGAGGTGATACCATGTCAAGTACATGAATTGGATTTGAGTGAGGGGGTGCTATGCCTAGTCACCAGCCTCACTTTATGCTCCAGAATCTTTTGGGCCTAATTGCCAGATATGAATCAGGCTGACTAGAGATGGCCCTGAATGTGAGGCATTTAGGGTAATGTGAATTGCCTAAGGTCATACAACTAGTAAGGGTCTGAAGCCAGATTTGAAGTCAGGTCCTGCTGACTTCAGGATCAATGTTCTATCCACTTTGCCAAAGGTGATTCCCTGGAATCGGGATTGGGAATAATAATAATAATAGCATCTGTCTTCCAAAGTTCTTGTGAAGATCAAATGAGATATTGTAAAGTTCTCGGCATAGTTCTTGGAACATTATAAGCATTATATAAATGTTAGTTCTCATTTTTATAATTAATTTTATTACTTGAAACTCTCCCATGTTGAAAGACACTAAACTTTTTTTCTATATGGTTTCCCAGTATATGACTTGGTATCATGGGTATTATTTACAAAGAGATAAATTTAGGCTTAATATTAAGGGAAAAAAAGCCAAAACAAAACAATACAAAACTTCATAACAATTAGATCTGAAAGGTTAGAGAAATTATTTTCCAAATTAGAGATCCCTAAGCTATGGTTGGATAATCATTTATCAGCTGTATTGTGGGAATTCTTTTGGGGTATAATCTTGTCTCTGTGGTTCCCTTGAATTCTGGCTATTCTCCCTTTTATTATATCTACCCTGAAAGATATGAATGATTGAGTGATTCATTTGCAAAAAAGGGGGAGGGGCTAATTACACATATATAAAAGTTGTAGTCTAGAATGTGAAAAAAAGAATAAGATGTTCTTATGAGTTTGCTTTTATTGATTTATTGCTCCCCTTTATAGGTGAGAATGCCAGTTATTAAGCATCAAAGTCGACTGAATGCAGAAATTTTTTCTCTGTTGACTAAAGTCTGGAAAACTCCATTATTTCAAATAACTACTTAATATGTAATAATTTTAGAGGTAAACTGAGTTACTAATATAAAAGATACTCTGAAATATTTAGAACTAAACACGTCTGGCAAAAGTGAAAATTTTGAAATCCAGGTTATTTTAGTATTCCTATTGCCAAGTTAATGTGAATATTTTATATAATACTGTTATATTCAATTGTCAGAAACTTTATTATATGATTTAAAATTTTTTTGTTTCAGTTTATATGCATTACTCATTCCTACTTTGTTATATAAACTGTAAGGAGTCATGTTTGTCATAAATTCACTGGATTTTTACTGTTTAGATTTATAAAAATCCCATGTATGATTCGTTTTTCACTGCCCATAGAATGTTGGAAAATTCTCCCCTTCTGATTTCTGACCCCTAAAACTAAGAATAATAATTTGTGAATTAGCTCATAAATTCCATTGTGAATTTGTTTATTAAAGAACAATTTGAAAAAAAATAATTTTCCACGTGATAGAATTGGGTTATGAGTGTGTATTTTTATAATAATTAGACTGTTAGCCAAAGATAATAACAGTTTAAACATTGGCCTTAATGCTAAGGCTTTCAAATTATTAATGGAAAATTGTTTAAGCATAACATGAAAACATCCACATTCAGTTGGGGCCAATTTGTTCTTAGGAATCAAGATAATGGAGGAAGAGAACAAAATCCAGAGTACATTTTGGCATTATAAACAAAATAGGAACCATTTCACTTTTTAAATGGGTGTTGTCAGTTATTGTAAACTAAAATATCTTGCCATTATTTTTCTGCATCTGGAGTACTTAGGACAATTCTGGTCATTGCAACTCTCCCCAAAAAGGAAAGAAAAACATTTAACAGTTACTTTAAAAGTCCAGAGAAGGACAAGGGCAATGAATAAAAAACAGATTCTTTCAGAGGAATCCAGATTGAAGTAAAATTAGGACTCTTTTCTCTGCATAAATGAAGGCAGAGGCAGATTGTTTGATGACTTGGTTTCTAAAATCACAAAGGTATGGATAAAGCAACAGGCAATTTAAGAGATACTGGACTTTTCAAAGGTAATTTTGGTATTACAGATATAGGAACATCTATTATATATATATGGCATTATAGGTAATCTATAAGATGTTAAAATAGTAGCTTGAGAATTATAGAAACATAACTCTAGATCTGAAGGAATTTTTGAGGTCATCAAATCCAACTTCCTTCTTTTACAGATTAGAAAACTAAGAAAAGGATGTTAAATTATTTGTCCAAGAACACACAATTAGCATCAGAAACACAAAAGAAATGGTATTTAGTAAACTTCTTAGAAGGAAATAAACTTATGGAGCAGTTAAGGGGCATGGTAGATAGAATACAGGACCTGGAATCAGGGAGACTCATCTTCCTGCTTTCAAATCTGGCCTCATTTCCTTCCTAACTGCATCCTCTGGGCAGGTAATTTAACCCCATTTGTTTCAGCTTGCTCACTTGTAAAATGAACTGAAGAAGGAAATGACAAACCATTCCAGTATGTTTGCCTACAAAACTCTGAATGGAGTCAGGAAGAATCAGATACAACTGAAACAACTGAACAATAGCAACAAAAATACTGTCTTAAGGTGAATAGGTTCCAAATGACTAGGTAATTTCATGAACATAATGAGTCATTGGGGGAACTTAAAAATCTTTATAGTATAACATTTTGAAGTAACGAGGAAACATATCATAGTAGAAATAATGATGACTTCAGGCTCAAGAAATTCTGGACTCAAGCTCCACCTCTTGATTCTATTTGCTATGTGACCTCTGGATAAGAGAATTATTCTCTCAGAAATTTTGTGAAGACTATAAAGTGGCACATTTGCAGAAAAGAACCTGATAGGCATTTGGGAGAAGCAGTATCTAATCAGGAATTCTCCTAACATCAATGAAATCAAAAATTCATTCAAAAATATAAATCAAGCTTGATGCTACTGTTGAAAGTTGATATCACTATAAAAGCAATAAAATGGTTGGAATGAACCATTAATTTGATTGTGTGGACATAAAATAAAATATATGTCAGTACGTGTGTGTGTTTGTATGTATGTATGTGTGTATGTGTGTGTGTATGTGTGTAACTTCAGTTCAACATTATGGGAGTAGGAATTAGAGCTAATCTTACAGTCTAGAGTTTCTGCTTCTGACGTATATAGTCTGTGAGGAATTCACAACCTGTTGTAGACAACTTTCTAAAACTTTGAGATGTACAAGAGTTGCCAATCTACATTGGTAGGAGGAATTTCTTCACTCCACAATTCTATAGACCAATGAAATCACAGATCCAAGCGTGAAGTTGTTTCTTGAACTTTTTCATATTTAGCAAAATGCTTAATCCAGGTATAAATGTTTCACCCAGATCACAGCAATGTTTTAGTTATTGGAGAAAACCATTTTGGCAGCTCTCAAAAGCAAAAATTTCACCAGAAAGATCATGGCATTTAAAGTAGAAGTAATATTACCAGAAAGATAAAATAAGATCCAGATATATTATAACTGACCCAAAGTCATAAATAAAGGACTTTCCCACAGTATAAGGACAGAATTGTAACTAGTATGAATTTTTTAAAAAAATTTATTAAGGAAATGGAATTAAGTGACTTGCCCAAGGTCACATAGCTAGGTAATTATTAAGTGTTTGAGGTCAGATTTGAACTCAGGTCATTCTGACTCCAGGGCTGGTGCTCTAACCGCTATGCAACCTAGCTGCCCCAACTAGTAGGAAATTAATAGAATTTGACTCTTTAAGGAACACCTACCTTGACAGCATGCCTATATGACTATGTAGATATAGAAAAAAACATAAATGCTATTCATTATGTCATCCATAACATTTCCAAAAATACATTAGCCTTTTTAGAATTGCCTGAGATTTCATTGCTTATTAAGGATGTCTATTGTAATATGAATTGTGAACTTAAGTTTTAGCCAATATTCTTTATTTAATTTAGGGGATAATGAATAAAGGATTGTTTACTTTTTTTAATTTAGTACTAAAGCCTGATTAATAAAAAAATTTTAACATATCAGTTTAGTTCAATTCATGTAGTATATAGTTGTTCCCAGTGATTTTGGTAAAATAGAACATAAATTTCTCTTTAATTGGTTTCATTTTTGATTACTTTTAAAAACACCATAAAATAAAAGTCACCACATCACTACTGCTACATTTCTATATAATCCAGAGAACAATCCAATGTTATTTCTCTTGTATTTTCAATTTGATTATGATCTTCCCAGGATTTCAGTCATTTAAATAACAATCACCATGCTGGTTTTTTCCTCATAAACATTTATATCCTTCATCACTGTTTTCTTACCCTGTGCCCAAATTATACCTTTAAATAATTAACATTCCTGCATAGCTCTTTATATTTTGGAATTTTTGTAGATTTGAACCACATACTAAATGCAGACACTTGACACCTCAAACAAAATGCAGTTATAAATGAGTCATCTTTAAAACATTAAAACAGATTTAAAAGTTATGCTTCTCAATACACGATTTTTCTATTTTAAGTTTATTTTTATTTTAAAATTCATTGCCTACTTATTAATATGACAAATGAATATCAGTCTTTTCTGTAAAATATTTTTTTTTAGAATTATAGCATATACAATTGTAAAAGAATCATCTTGCTTAAATAATAAGATTCTAGATGCCTCATGTCAGTTATTGGACTATATGTGGCTTTTTACTTTTTAACTTGTCAAAATAGAAACAAATTTCGATTATTTTGTCCATTTCATATAATGAAATTTAATCATCATGTAAAATTAATAAAATGTGAACTTTATAGGTACATATATTATAGTTAGAACATTATTCCTTTGATTCTTTTGAATTAAAATGAGATCATGTATTTTTCAATTGCTGTCATCTGTCTTCAGAAAAATATCTAAATTATATTTCTGAATATGTGGACATATGTATACATATTTTTTTTAAGTGGAATATAAGTAATGCCTAGTTAGTCATCTTAATGCTTGTCTACTCATTTGAGAAATATTCAGAGATTTAAGGAAAATTTCATTTCAACATATTAGAATGATTTTGTAAATATATATATAACAAAAATATGAGATGTATGATATATAAATGTATGTGTGTGTGTGTGTGTGTGTGTGTGTGTGTGTGTGTGTGTGTGTGTGTTTATTTAGGAATTCATAACTGTGGATTTGTATCTTCAAGTGTTAAAGTAAATGAGTATAATCTTTATACTCACAATAACCCTTAGATGTAGTTGCTATTATTATCTCCATTTTGTAGATGGGAAATTTGATGCAGACAGAGGTTAGATGACTTGCCTAGGGTCACATACCTTGTCAGTATTGTCAGTAACTGAGGCCAAATTTGAATTCAGGTCTTATCTTCAGATCTGAATTTGTATGAAAAAGAAAATACTGAGAAAAATCAGGCAATTTAGAAGAAATCTGAGGAAAAAGAGGAAAGAAGATAATTATAATCACTTTAATATAAAAATTCTTTTCCAACAACAAAACTGTATGATAAGCATAGGAGGTATCATTATGAATAAAATTATAAATAAAACAACTAAATCTCAGAGACTATAAGTAATTTGCCCACATAAACAGTAGTAGAGTAAAGATCAGGAATCAACCAGCAACATATTTTCCTAAAACTGAAACCATATGGAATTGGAAATCAAAACTCTTGTTTTTAAATGCTGGCCATGGTACTTATTACATGTGTGATAAATTGTAAAATTCATTTCATTTTTGCAGATAGAAATTCCCTCATCTATAAAATGAAGAGAATAGTTTAGAATTCTAAGTTGATAGAGTACAAGCATTTCCAGTTTGCAAATTCTGAGTTCAATTCCTACCACTAGCATTTATTAGCTTGGTGATCCTTGATTAAGTCCTTTAATGAATATCTTAATAGAATGTAGGTAATCATTACTATAACACTCATTTCATAGAGTTATTTTAAGGGTCAAAACTAGCTTTAATGCCAGTTGTTGTGAGTATTACAGCTTCAAGTTTTAATATCATCTTCAACAATCTATAAATTTATTAGTGTGAATATTTCTTCTAATGACACAGATTGATCTCAGTTATATTACTAATTCACCTCAGGCAGCTCACAAAATGTTCTTGGAGTTTGCCCAAGTGGTGTTACCATTACAACGACACCAATGGACATATGTGATGTTATCCTCTCTTGTAATATAACCAATTATATTTTAGATTATGTTACTCTTTAAAAAAATAAGTTTATGCCACTTTTTCAAACTTCCTTTCTGGTAATGTTACATACAGCCTACAAAGTTCCTCTCCAAAATTCGTTCTCTTCAACTTCAGTTATTCAGACTATAGTTAGGAGTTATGAAAAATTAAAGAATATAGACATTAAAATATGATATTTTATTGCAGGCATAAGCTTGGAGGTATTAAGGGAACTTTTACTCACACATTCCAAATTTTCCTTAATCTTTCATTGACCCCTCTTTTTATGAACTGTCCCATTAAGCAATTTAATTCCTCAAAAATACATTGCTTTACCTTTACAAGGGCTTGTGTAGTTTAATACATGGATATAATATTTTTAATTAAATATCCTCTTTTTTGCTATCCCCTTGTGTACTTAAAAAATAAATCTCTCAATGGGCCTACTGTTGTTCTTGTTTCAACCTAATCAATGCATTTCTCTTTCTAAATTTTTAAAAGTCTCTACAGATTGGGTAATTTAATTCATCACTTATTCTTTCCTTGATAGTTATATTTATTTCCCTTTGTGTTTCTTTTCTATGAAAGCTTTACAAGTTAAATAATCATCTCTCCAACCCTCCTGTTGATGCTCCTATTTTATTTATTTTATTCACCTCTATTTTATTCAATTTTCATTTTAATTAATGATTAGGGTAAGATTTTCAGACTCTAAATTTGGGATTGCATCTTGAGCGGCTTTATTTTTTGGAATATAGTATTTTACTTCTTTGCATAGCTTTTGGTAGGTTCAAAAGAGTCCCATATTATTCAGTTTTCATATAATTTGTATTTGAAGGTGTTTTTCCTGATTACTTAAAGCTATTTTTGTTTGTCATTGGAGTCATTAAATTTAAACATTTTATATTTTTCAGTTTTGAAGCATAGAAAGTGGAGGCAATCTATCAGTTCTTTTGATTGTCATCATTTTTGGTGTTCAGAAATTTACAAATTCCTCTTTTATTATAATTCTGTTTTTATTTAATTATTTTCTTTTTGTAGGCCCAAGATCCTCAAATTCTCTCTCTGTGTCATGTATTTGAGATCACTGTGCTTTACTTGTTTAGGGATCATGTGTTACTTTAACATTATTCCTTTTTAATTCTTTTTTTATATTATTATTCACTTCAACATATTTAAATTCTCAGCAAAATGTTTTCTCTTCCACTTCTTTGCTAAAGGAAATTCAGCTCTCCTTGTTACACCATTCTATTTATCCCTAATTATTCCCTAATTATTCTTTTTTTTTTAGGATTTTTTTGCAAGGAAAATGGGGTTAAGTGACTTGCCCAAGGCCACACAGCTAGGTTATTATTAAGTGTCTGAGACCAGATTTGAACTCAGGTACTCCTGACTCCAGGGCTGGTGCTTAATCCACTGTGCCACCTAGCCGCCCCACCTAATTATTCTTATAGATTTATCCCTAATTATTCTTACAAATCTGATTTCTATGCTGAACTTTTTATTAAATTCTGCTTCAATCCCATGCGTGAGAATGTATAGGGTTCTCATATCTCTGGCATTAATTCAATTGTCTATGTTTTGCAATGTCTAATTAGAGATGTTTTGTAAGTTTTTAGATGTTTTTCATACTTACCTTGCCTCCTAGTTCTAGTATCTTTCCTTTTGATTTATCTGCTTGTACTGTTTTTCATTTAATTTTCCTTCTCTTGAGAGTTTTTTATGTTCTTGTTATTTTAGTTTATTTCTCCCATCATACTTCCTTGCAACTCACTTTCCTTCATTTGTTTCCCCATGCTTCAGTTTCAGTTGATCAACATGAACTTATTCTAAATTTATGATTTTTGTTTTCTCCTCATTTTTTAACTTTTTTAGTTTTGTCTTGATTTTTATCATTAAACTGAGAAATTTTTAATAGATGATAAATTATAGATAGATGTTTCATAAATGATATCAATATCAGTAATGAGCCATTCCCATTCATTAAAATGTATTACATTCCATTAAAATATAAATATGTTAGTATTTTCTATGTCTATCACCTGCTGATTTTCTTCTTTTAGAAATAAACTTGATAATGCTTGAACACAAGTCTTTTATATTAACAGAGATGTCAAGCTGTAGTAGGCTATCAGACTAATATTTCTGAATAAGTACAAATCAGGTGACATTGTAATTGGGAAATGTTTAACAAAATAAAAAATGATATAAAACAATGTAGATAATTTTAGCTAGTGTTAATTCTTTCGAGTTCAATTACCACTTCTGGTTTTCTCACTTACTTCTCATTAGCAAATAACTTTAGCAGTTATTCTCCGAGCATTGAGTGAATAATTAACTCACACATAAAATGTTCGTGTCTTTAGAATGATTACAGAATTTTACAGAAAGGTGATCTAGGAGGAAGAACATAGAAATAAATGTTCCCAAAATAACCAAAACAGGGAAGACAATCTTCAACCTTATGTAATATTTAGAAAGTTCCTTTTTCTCTAAGAATTCAAAACATTTAGACATTTTTGATTTGTAAGTTTCCCTTAGGAATTTTTCAGGAGAGTGACTATGCAACTGCTGTTTGGCTACTTTGGTTCATATTTTTTTTCTCTTAATGCCAGTGGTAGTCACTGATAGAATCAAAATATGATTATTGAGTTATACTATTACCTGAATATGGCAGACCATATGGAGATTGGCAATGATGAACAAAAACATATCGGGACACTCTTATTGATATATTGTTTAATGACCTGGGTTTTGTTTTTTCTTTTTTAGTTGCTTTGTTTTGTTTTATGGTTTTAATTTTTGGGTAATCCTAGCTGCATATAGAGAAAAATCATCTTGTGGGTTCTGCCAATCCATTTTATTCCTTTTGCTTTATATCCAAGTTGAATCAGGTTAAAATGAACACTACAAATGCCATTTAAGAATCAGGAGACAATATGTCACAAGCTGATTATCAAGTATAGCTAGAGGGATAGGTATGGAAGTAAGGAGGAGCAGCTGTACTTTTCTGAGCAATGAGAGTAATCTTAAAGGAACAGCAGGTATAAGAGTCTTGAGTCATTTGCAGCAGCAACTGGGCCACCTCTTTCTCCAGGGTTTCTTCTCTGTCATTGTTGAGTCTTGAATGAACAATACAGCAAAACAAAAAAACAAAACAACAATAACCAAAAAAAAAAAAACCACACAACACACCTCTTCAACCCCTTCACTATTAGGAACAAAGAAGAATCTCTGAGAATTGTTTTGCTCATCTATTTTTTTGCTACCAATTTACAAGATTTTGGGAGACTAATTATTTAGCCCTTTCTAAAATCTTTTAAAAGAAATTAGAACAAGCATTGCTATTTATAAATAAAGTATGAGGATCATTGCTGATTAGATAAATGCAAATTAAAGCATCCCTGAAATACCACCTCACACCTCTCAGACTGGCCAATATAACCAGAAAGAAAAATGATCAGTTTTGGAAGGGATGTGGGAAATCTGAGACACTAATAGATGATAGAGCCATGAACTCATCCAAACTTTCTGGAGAGCAATTTGGAATTACAGCAAAAGGGCAATAAAATGTCCATATCCTTTCATCCAGCAATACCACTACTGGGTCTATACCTTGAAAAAGATCATGAAAAAGTGTAAAAACATTACTAGTATAAAAATATTCATAGTATCCCTGTTTTGTGGTGGCAAAGAATTGGAAATTGAGTGAATGTTCATCAATCAGGGAATGGCTGAACAAATCTTAGTATATGTATGTTATGGAACACTATTGCTCTATTAGAAACCAGGAGGGATGGGAATTGAGAGAAGCCTGAAAGAATTTGTATGAACTGATGCTGAATGAGATGAGCAGAACCAGAACATTTTACACTCTTAGCAGCATTATGGAGTTGACGATCAACCTTTTTGTACTTGCTCATTCCATCAGTGATACAATCAGGGACAATTTTAGGGTATCTTCAATAGAGAATACCATCTGTATCCAAAGAAATAGTTGTGGAGTTTTAAACAAAGATCAAAGATTGTTACCTTTAATTTTTTAAAAAAGTATCTTATGTAATTTTGCTATCTCTTGTATTTTATTTTTTCCTTAAGGATATGATTTCTTTCTCCACACATTCAATATTGTTCAATGTATAGCATGGAAACAATGTAAAGACTATCAGACTGCATTCGGGGCGGGGGGGGGGGGCTGGGGAGAAGGAAGTGAGATTGGGAGAATTGTAAAATTAAAAAACAATGTAAAGAAAGTATAATGAGCAGTTCAGTGATGTAGGGGATAAAAAACTCTGTAGTCAGGAAGATCTGAGTTCAAATTTGACCTCAGACATGTGACATTTGCTATCTGTATGACCCTGAGAAAGTCACTTATTATGGATTGCCTGGTAAGAAAAGAAGTGTACACACATCACTTAGAAGTGTCATCCTGCTTCCATATTTTTGACTTAAAAATAAGCCTAGACAACACTGTGAAGCAGAGAACTCTTGGCATATCAATCTGGATTCCTTCTTTTTCTGAATTCTCTCCTTTATTATATTCCCCATACTCATTCCAACACCTTGTCATGCTCATGATGTCCACTGATTACTCAGTTTTCAACTCCATGTTTTCTTTAGACAATGGTAAATGCACTTATCTTGCCATTCTACCACCAGAACTTTATCTAGCAAAGTAAACAGAAAGTCTTTCTGATTATGAATTCATATACAAGATTTTTATAACACAGTATGGAATTTAGAGTTGGAAAGTAATTTAGGAGTCATTTAATGTAATCCTTTTATTTTATAGGTGAGAAATCTGAAGCTCAGGGAGGCAAATGACTTAATAAAAATAACTAGCATTTATACATGCTTGATGAAGAACTTCATATGTTATCTCATTTAAAAATGAAGTTGGTAGTCTTTTTATCTCTGTTTTATATATGATGAACTAAGGCTCAGAGAGCTTAAGTCATTTGTCAAATGGTTAAATGTTTTAACCTGGATTTTTTTTCTGATTTCAACTTTAATATTTTGACCATTATGTCATCTAACTGTCCCTGGTGGCAACTTGGCCAAAATCACATATTTAGGAAGTAAATAGCCAAACTGCTCTTGTTTACTCAGTCCTCTGAATCCTAGCACAGTCCTCCAAAATCTTAACATAGTAACCCTTCAAAAATTTTGATTTTTAATACTTATCCCAAGTGAATATTTTTAAGGCTAGAATTTTAGAACTTTAGCAGCATATCATCAGTACTTATTTTGAGACTGGTTGAGTCTTTTCTGTGTTCATCAAAAGCAATCACCAAACTCAATACTGTAGGTTTCCCTTTAGACTTTAGAGAAATTGATTTGCAGTGCCAGTAAATCAAATTGAATCAAATTTACCAATTAGTCATCCCATTTTTATTTCTTAGTATTCATTAAATGTATATTTATTTCCTTAAAGAATCATTTTGAAGCCATTCAAATGCAAGAAAAATAGCATGTAAGCTCCACATATGGCTTTTCCCCAATGGCTTTTCCTTCATTCTGGTACATTGCTCTGATAAGTTAAAAATGAGTTTGCTTTCTCTGAGCACTGAACAACCAAATATACCAGCAAGAAATTATTAA
Source organism: Macrotis lagotis (assembly GCF_037893015.1). NCBI lineage: Eukaryota > Metazoa > Chordata > Mammalia > Peramelemorphia > Peramelidae > Macrotis > Macrotis lagotis. The sequence continues at coordinate 276,167,747 of NC_133666.1, forward strand.
TAAGGAAGGTGATAAGGAAAAACATCAAAATTCAAAACTTTCCACAGAGATGATGAGAGACTCCATCCTGGTTGAATAAGTTTTAAAATTGAAACATGTTCTTGTTTTTCCCAGGATTGTATAGTTGCCATAAAGGAATACTGTTATTATATCAATGCTTTAAGGAATGGCTGGCAACTAATGAGCTAGCAATATTGTTACTAGTTTCTGTACAAGAGGGAATGCTCTAATCTTTTTTTAATCTAGTATAGCTTTTTATATTTTTAATTAAGTAAAGCAATGTCCTAACTTCTCTTAGTTTTTTCAAAACTATATCTTTTGGAAGAGTTTCTGGCTAAGACTACTTTTAGGTTGTATCTTAGAACAAAATAAGTCAATTTCAATCCATCAAATAGTTAACAAAATAAAATTTATTTCACCACAACACAGCAAGGATAGGCAACAAGTGACAAAGTTTCTTTAGACAAGACCTACTCACTTCAATACAGAAACAATTCTGATCATCAGATCATGATGTGATAAAAATCATGATAACTTGCATGATCATCAGATCAATTTTCAGGGGCTCTTGATATGTCTGTCAAATTTCATGTGCTTTAGTTGACAAGGGAGCTGTATCAGTAAAGCCATGGTGAATGAGGTCCAAGACTCACCTTTCTTTATTTATAGGTAAAACTGATCCCAAAGCCTGAGATTACCTCATGTTGGGGGGAAAGTCTGACAGATAGTAATTCTATCACAACTACTACTGTATATATATATATATATATATATATATATATATATATATATATATATATATATATATATATATATATGTATATACTTGTACTTGCTTTATCTATTAAATATAATCCTGAAAAGTTAGTAGAGCCAAATATAGATTCAAAATCACATTTTGTTATCTTGATCTACTATAATCTGCTCTTATGTATTATTTTTGTATATGCTCTCATAGAGTATTTTGTTTCATCATACTTTAAAAATTACACTGAAAAAATCAGAACAGGTCTGTGAACGTGTGATTTTTCTGCAAGAACCCTGAAAGAAAAATTTGATCCAGAAGTAGTGTTTGAGCTTCTACCCTTTGTCTACCATTATAATAAGTACTGTGAAGGTAAGCAGAGAAGCAGAAAGAAGATAGGTCTTCTCAAGGAACTTCCAGTGGTATTTTAAAAATAAAAATGGGTACCACAAAAGCAAACATTATATATGGATATAAACATTTATATTTGTGTCACACACACACACACACACACACACATATATTCATTGTTATTTGGTCATTTTAGTGCTTTCTTATTCTTCATGACTCCATTTGGGATTTTCTTGTCAAAGATAACTCAGTAGTTTTTCATTTCCTTCTCCAGCTCATTTTACAGATGAAGAAATGTAGGCAAAAAGAATTATTTGTCAGGGTAACATAGCTAGCAAGTGTCTGGGTCAGATATAAACTCAGGAAGATGAATCTTCCTGACTCCAGAACCAGTACTTTATCTACTGTACAACTTTATATGTGTGTACACATATATATATATGTATATATATATACATATATATATGTATGTATATATTATATGTATATATACATAATTTGTATATGCATATTTATATATGAGCCAAGTACAGCGCAATAAGAGAATATTATTTAATTGTTAGCGTGTAGTACTTGAAGTCATGAAGACCTAGGTTCAAAACTTGCCTTTGACATTTGCTTGTTGTTTGATCCTGGGCACACTCCTTAACCTCTATAAATGTTGCCAGAAGGGTTAAGCTGTGTATGTTTTATACATATCCATATTACAGATGAATTGATGTATGATTGAGACATTGAAAATTTTAACATAAAAGTAAAAAGAAGAAAAAGAAAAGTTCACTTTTGGAAGGCACCAAGGAGGTCATTTAATCTAACACTCTCATTTCATAAATGAGAGACTTGAGGTCAAGGAGAAATGTCTTGCTCAAGGTCACACAGCTGCCCCCACAGTTCTGGCTTCAGATTACTCTTTCTTATCACAAAACTTTAATATATTTGGGGTTGTTATCATAATATAGGCATGAAGTAATTAAGGGTTCAGAAAGCAGGAGTAAAAAAAAAACCACTCAAAATAATCTAGTCTTTAATACCACTGCAACCACAACAGTATAAAGGATGTCTTGCTTTTCTCTAAGTTCATTTTTCTTCTCTTCCATTTTCCATTCCATGGCAGTTCAGTGAGGAAATTACCTTATTTTTTTCCCCATTTATCTTTGCAAACCAATTTAAATATGTGCTCTATTAAGCTATATCACACATAATCCCAATGGTACTCTTGGGTTACTCTTAGTAACCCCAAGATAGTTAGATGTTTGAACCATCATATTAAATTCCTAATGAGAAATATACTTTTCCTTTCATCTAGTTCTGCTCGATTTCCAACATCTTACTGTCCTAAAGTCCTAAGGCACCCATGCGTTTCCTCAGATATTACCTATTAACTATAAAAACATAACTTTCATTTTTTTCAAAACATTTTTCTGAAGTGATGGATTAATTGGACATTTTGTGTAGAACTTATTTTTAGAAGTACTTCAGAGTGAGAAAATTTATATTCTATTAGTAAAAAACCGTATTAACTTTCTCTTAAGTATAGAATTCACTTTTCTCTTTGCATATATTCTCCTAGAGTATTTTGTTTCATCATAATGTAGGGTATGATGTCTTGTGATCAATGATTCAATGTATTTTTGACTCATTATTTTACTGTTGTGGTAACTAAAATTGGTTCAGTCAAACTCCTCTAGAAATTCTCATCCTGATCTCTTTTTACAGAAAAATATCTAAACCACTGTATGGAAGATCTTCCTCTTTTTTATATCAAAAGTTACCAGTGTGTCTGAGAATATATCAAGACTTTCTATTTTTTAAAGAAGTCAATAAAATGTTTTTGCATTTAAAAATAACAAAAAAGCAGATTTTAGCTGACTGTACTTAACTGAAATCAAAGTATCCCTACTAACAATTCTTTTTTGTTATAAACTTAATAATTGCAAATATTTCAATGTGAACAAAGAAGAACAAGACTGGAATAAGAAGCTGTGAATTTTTGTTTTATTCAGTGTATTTATACATGTATATATGTGTAAAAGAAAAAGTAAAAGAGTGCTATTTATTTGCATTTCTTGTGGTTTTTCTGTATTTTTCCTGTTCATTAGAAAAATAGCAATGTCCTTTTTTAATGGATATTATTACAATGTTTTTCATTCATAATATAGTAAATGAAATTAAGATATTCTATTGGGTAGCCTGGTCAGAAACACTTACATTCCTGAGTTCAAATCTGGTCTCTGATACTTCTAAGCTATGTGACTATAGGCAAGTAACAACCCTGCCTCAGTTTCCTCATCTGTAAAATGACCTGGAGAAAGAAATGGCAAAGCATTTCTGTATGGTGAGAACAGTGGAAATGGGGTCATGAAAAGTTGAATAAAACTGGAATGACTGAACAACAATAAAGTCTTCACTTACCATTTGTAATAATGCATTTGTAATCTATGCTTTTATAATACATAGATCTATCCCAAAAAAGAAAATTATACATATATATGTATATAATATGTATATATATGTATATTTATTTATTTATACAGCAACAGGTGCTGAATTCATTCATTAAATGTGACAATGATCAGTGAAGTTGAATGATGGCTTGAGGCCCAAATAGTAGTGCTAGTAACCTTGTGAACTTTTTTCTTTTAAGACTTGTCAGAAACAGTGAATTCAGATCAGTTTAGGCTTGCCAACTTCAATAGAAAAATACATAAGCACATATCCAAAGTGCATAATGTCCTTAAGTGGATCTTGGCAAACCCAGAATGTCAGTTATAAGGTTAAGTTATTGTCATTAAATGATGGTGATCTTTAGTTAGTGAAACCATAAAGAGGGATAGACTTTATTTTCTGTTGGTGAAGATCATGATTTTGGGTTACTTGACTTTGCTGTTGTCTTAAAACCACAAGGGAAATCATACTCCTTCAGAAGTGTTATTTTGAAAGCAAAATATCCATTCAGAATCTTGCAACAAGATCCTTCCATGCACTAGCTTCTACTAAGTTAACAAATGAAGAGCAAATGAGTGGATTGCTAACAGTCCTTCCAACTCTTTTACTGCAATTACTGTATATAATGAAAGTTAATTCACCCCATAATACTTTAAATACTTATTACAAAAGCCTCTAATTAGATACTGAGACCTAAACTTCTGAAAGAAATAGTGAAATTTATCCTAATTTCATTGAGGATTGGAGGGAAAACAAATTCTTCTTTAAATAATTCTGATTTAAAACATAGTAAGTCATTTTAAAAAAATCAAAATATTAAGGGCACTCTTGGAAGGCTATTAAATTTGACCTAGCCCCTAGTCCTTTTCTAAAGTTGTTTGAATGTTGGATTCCCAGTATCATTGTCAATATTTCTGTTCTTTCAAGGACAGACCATAAATAATTCCTGTCTCCATTACCTTAACCTTCTACTATAGAAATGTTTATACCTTTGTGCTTTGGGAAAAATAAATGGAGAGGACCTTTGTCTTAATTTTTCAATGAATCTGCACTAATGTTAGGAAGTAGTTCATTCTGTTGGGAAATAAATCTTAAAGACCTAGTTTGGCAAAGTAACTCAATTTCTGAATCATAAATATAGCTTTTTGGGGTACAGTTAATGGCTATTTGGGAAAATTTTTCTGAAACATACAACTAATAATCAGTTAACATTTAGAGAATTTTCTTTATTTTAAGACAAATAAGTGTCACAGTAGATAGAGTTCAGTCTGGGCAAGTCATTTTATTTGCTCTTCTATTAAAATGGGCTTAATAATAACTCCTACTTCCCAAGGTGGTTGTATACTTAGCTCTACATAAAAGTTAACTCATTATTGTTTCAAGCATAGTTTTAATGATTTTTTTCACATTGCTTAAATTTCACCCTTTTCTTCTCTCCCTAATTAATCCCTAAGTAGGGATATATATATATATATATATATATATATATATATATATATATAACATATTATCTTATCTTTTCATATCTATCTTTATCTTTATCAATAACTATATATATATTTATATATTTATATATTTTTAAAAAGTGAATTTAAAAAAATCAGCAAATCTGATCAATTAATTAAATGTCTGAAAATATATGCAGTGTGTCACACTCACAGACCTCTCACCTTTGCAAAAGAATATGGAGAGATGTCATCTCATATCTCCTATGTTATTCTCAGGGAAGTTAATTTGCTCTAATAAAAGCCCAAAGTAAATAGAAGATTTTGGAATTATTACTGCAAATTTTTATAGAGGTCAGCAACTTTAGACTTTAGAGCCTGAATATAAACAATCATAATGCTTCCCTTTTATGAGTCCTTTTTTGGGGTTGGGCCTGGGCAGTGAGGTTAAGTGGCTTGTCCAAGGTCACACAGCTAGGTAATTATTAAGTATCTGATGCAGATTTGAACTCAGGTCCTCCTGACTCCAGGGCTGGTGCTCTATCCACTGTCCCATTGCCTCCCTTTTATTCAGTATATATTACATTTAATTTTTCAGTCAATTAGAAAAAGAGTATTTTATTAAATATTACTATTATTATTATCATTATTATTATTATTGACATTTACAGATGATTGTTGTATGGTGGAGTAACTAGAGTGCCAGATTTGAAGTCATGAAGAATTGAGTTCAAATCCAGTCTCAGATATCTACTAGCTTTATGACTCTTGAAACCCAGTTTGCCTCAGTTTTCTTATCTGTAAAAAGAACTGGAGGAGGAAATTGTAAACCACTCCAATATTTTTACCAAAAACATGCCAAAAGAAAACACAGAGTTGAACACAAAAGAAAAATGACTGAACAGCAACAAAAATAAGGAAAAAGATATCTATGCTTTTTTTAGTCATTCAAATATAATTAGATTTCACTGATGCAGTAAAGAATGCATTGTACCTCAAAATGATTGTTGGCTATTTTTGTTTTGTTTTATTTCATTTTGGTTTTTTTTTTCAGTCTGGCCCCTCATTTCTACATGGAATTGATAAGAAACATCCCTTCAAGGCATACAAGCAACAATTTTGCATTTTTATAGTCATAGACATAGTTACTGAGAAACTGTGAGACTGAACTGCTTGCCTTTTAGTCATAAAAATAGCTAATTACAGTACACAGAATGGAGGAGAAAGTTGTCTTGACAGTAATTCATGGGAAGTGGGTGAAACTGGAGTTTTAAGTGACAACAAGCTCAATATGATCCCAAAGTGTGATGGGGATGATAAAGTTATAAAATGGTCTTAAGATACTTTGATAGAAATGTTAATGACCTGTTGAAGGGAATTTATAGACCTTCTCTCTGTCTCTCTCTCTTTGTCTCTCTCTCTCTCTCTCTCTGTCTCTCTTTGTCTGTCTGTCTCTCTCTGTCTCTGTCTCTCTGTCTCTCATACATATAAAAAAATCAAAAACAAAACCCAGATACATTTATATATCTCTATCTCTATCTATCTCTATCATCTCTATCTCTATCATCTTTATCTCTATCTCTATCTCTATATCTCCCTCTCCCTCTCTATATCTATCTATATAAATATACATATACACACACACACACACACATATATGCATTGTTCTATGTTGTTTGGAATATATCTAGAAAATAGGACTAAGTTCAAACAGTAATATTTTAACAGTTCCATTGATGTCTTTGAGTATAACTAGGATGGTAAATTAAATTATCTAATTCATAAATTATCTTGCTGTAAAAAATATAATGACAGAGGATAGGGCATAACTGCAGTCTTCAAATATTTGTAGGGTTATCATGTTAAAGAAAATTAATTTATTCATTACTGCTGTGGATGAAAAAACTGGGAACAGTGAATAAAACACATAAGAAGTGTTGGGTTTATTTAACATAAGGAAGAATTATGCAGATATTAAAAATGTTCAACAATGAAAAATATAATCTTGGTAAGAAACAAGTCTGTCACTTAAAATATTTAAGCAGAGACTAGATAATAAATCAGTCATACAAAGGAAAAGATAGAGATTATTTTTAAATTGATTACAGTTATTAAATAATATACAAATTACTTTCTAATTCAAAATGTCTCCCTAGTACAGTTTATACAATAATGGTTGATTCAGTTAGCCATAATTTTCATATTTTCTTTTACAGCATTTCAGTTGAGTTGCAGTTTCATCTGAATTTGAAGCATTTTTGCTTTTGATATATTTCAGGAGAGTTCGTTTTTTAGATGGTTTTTATTTAAGCATGCCCAGCAATAGAATAAATGAGGATAATAAAATGAATGTCAAACTGATGCCCTAAAGAAATTACTATTTTAAATGTCAGATGAAATCATCCCTTTTTTCCTTCTAGAAATGTAACTAATTAAAAAAACTCACTTATTTAGATGCTAATATTTTGTCATCATGGGTTAGCTACCTATATTCTTGTGAATCACGTAAAATCAAAAGTAAAAATTACATGAATTAAGAACAGTCCTTCATTAACCCCAGTTATAATAAATATTATATTACAAAATTTATCTATCACCTCTTTGTACATACCTTGTACTGAGTTAGTCCTTGCAAACTTGACATTTCAATAGATGGCAGTTTTTCAAGATGTCTAATCTAGTTGTCCTTCATAGTTGAGAAATATGAGGTTCAACTTGTGCACAAGTAATTAGAATTATGAATGAGCTTCAAAGGAAGCTATCTCTGTTGACTCTAAGTCTAACACAGCTTGTGCTACACCATAAAGTATTTCTGTTATAAACACAGGAGTAGAATACAGAAAATTTGGGAAATTTTTGGAAAATGGCATAAAAAAGACAAGATTGTAAACAGATTATTATCAACAGAAATAGGGAAATAAAGAGAAGTAGGTTTTTGGGGTAAAAATATTTAAAGCATTTTCCTGGGAGACTCAGAAGATATAAAATCCAATAGGTATAGGGCAAATATCTGATCCAGCATAGGAAAAAGGATTGAAAAGAAGAGCTTTGCTTATACATTTTAAAGAAATTGAATACAGAATTATGATATGTGCTTCCTGGGTCTGTCTCCCTTTATTTATCCCTCAGCATTGGCTACTATGGCCCTTCACGGTGTGGAGAAGCTCTGCTTTGACAAGTCGCCATATCCCCAGTAAGAGATGATTTTATATATTTGGGGTGAAGGATGGAGCTGTCAAGTAAAACAACAGTGCAAAACCATCCATTAAGCAAAAAAGAAAAGAACTTTATGTTCTTGTTGCCTAAGTAGCAGAGAGGAGACATTGGCATACCCTAAACTCTAGTGGCTCATAATTCTATCTGCCTATAATTTTTTATATAGATTCATAATTTTCCCCTAATCTTACTATCTGCCTATAATTTATAGTTTTCCTCTGTGGAATAATTTCCATTGTCCCTGACTTGTCTCCTCTCTTTTAGAGACATAGGCATGACTTACTATAGGTAACAGTGAAAAATCTAAATAATGACATTCAGTAGTCAAGTAGAAATACAGAACTGGAGCCTTAAGAGAATGATTAGAAATGTATAGATATAGATTTAGAGATAGAGATAGAGATATATGGAGATAGAGATAAATGAATAAATTTATCCTCATCACCATTATCATTACTGTCAATTTCATATGAATGTCAAGTCAACCTCAGATACCATAAAAGCTGGGTGCAAATCCTCCTACCAAAACATATTGACTTACCATTTTTGGGAAAACTATTTAACTTCAGAATGTTTCAGATATCTCTCTAAGACCTGAAGCTTCAGATCAGTTATCCATCTGCACTGGTAGAGGGTATTTAATTTTTAGAGTTCCTGATGCCTCAATTAATCAATTAGCAACTTTTTAAAAGTGCCAGGACTGGTTCAAATAAAGAAAGGTAATAATAACATCAATGTCTTACATTGATGTGACTTTTTATAAAACTTTTACTTTGATTTTATATTCAGAACTACAGATTGAGGACAGATTTTGTAATTGCTATCTTAAAGAAATTATTAATTTGGATGGATTATGAATAGTGATTTGGGAGGAATGAATTAGTGTGCAAAGAAGTTTAATAGTAGTGTGAAGGAGATGGATTTAAAAGGTAAGCTTGCTAGGTCTGCTCACAGATAGTGACACCATTTCAATGGATATCAATTACCTTTAATCTTGAGAACTACAGGGGGCAGCTAGGTTGTGCAGTGGATAGAGTACACCTAGAGTCAGGAGTACCTGAGTTCAAATCCAGTCATATACTTAATAATTACCTAGCTATGTGGTCTTGAGCAAGCCACTTAACCCCATTGCCCTGCAAAAGAATCTAAAAAAAAAATCTTGAGAACTACAAAAGTCTTAATTACTATAAAGATTAAAATTTGTACTTTTTTCCCCATTCAAGTCATAAATGCCAGTAAAGGGCATTGTCAGCAAACCTTTAACAGGTTTCTCCTTTATTAAGTAGCATGTCTCCAGAGCAATGCAGCAGCCTTCCTCACAGTCATTTCTTAACCCACAGCAGAGGTATCTCCTTTTCTCTAATCAGCTCTTTGAAAGCACAAAATGTTCTACCAGTTAGATCAGTTCTAGACTTTTACAGCTAAATTCAATCAGTCTCATCTTCTGTCCTTCGACTCTGTTAAATTCTCAAACATGCAAACTTTTGTGTTCTGCCTGCAGGCCCCAAACCTAAGACTGCTGTAAACCAATGGTGAGTAATAAATCACTGAAAGCCTGAGAGTCACAAAGAGAAGCAAATTATCCACTAGGAAAATAGAGATTTAGAAGAACACTTGGAAGGGCTATATGGTACAGACTGTTCCTTAAAGACTTTATAGACATCTAAGCATTAGTCTACATTTTTGATATGATCCAAACACAGCAAAGTCTCACAGTTAGTTTTTTTTGTGTATGTCCATTCTGTCTACAATGGATGCATATAGTGTATTATTATTATTATTATTATTATTACTATCATTATTATTATTATTATTATTAGATTTTTGTAAGGCTGTGGGAATAAGTGACTTGCCCAAGGTCACAAAGCTAGGAAATTATTAAGTGTCTCAAGCCATATTTGAACTCAGGTCCTCCAGACTCCAAGGCCGGTGCTCTATCTACTGCACCACCTAGCTGCCCCCATATAGTGTATTATTTGGTCCAAGTATAAGATTCATTTTTTGTATTCTTCCTTTTGCAATCTCTATAACCAAATAGCATATACATGCACACATATACCTTATATATGTGTGTGTATGCATGTATATTCCTATGCATGAGAAAAATGCTTATATATATAAATATATATACCATTTATTTATAAAATATATACGCAGATATATATGTTTACATTTATAGATCTATCAACTTTCTCTAAAACTGTCTCTCTCTTTTTTCTTTTTCAAATTATAATATAACAGAATTATACCTCACAAAGCATTCTTAACCTGATAGATTTGGAGTGAGTGGGTACCATGAACATTTTTGGGAAAAAAACTTTCCTTTTATTTTTAATAAAATTGATTTCTTTTGTAATCCTTTGAATTTCATATTTTGCATTTTAAAATATGATTCTCAAGATAGATCAAAAGACTTATTAACCAAACTGTCAAAGAAGACCATGGCTGACACAAAACTAGACTCCTACCTTAGAGGATCACTAAGACATTTCTAACTCCTAAAACAAAAGAGTCCATGACCTGTTCTGTAGTGAAGGCAAATTTCCAACAAAGTGACTAATGAACACTTAAGCAATTTGCCTGAGCTCAATGCTTATTGCTCTTTTTGTCTTTCCTCATGTTTAACTAGAGGAATAATATCTGATCTACAACTGTTGACTCAGTTTGTGGACAGTAGAGATTCAAGGAGTTAATAACTTTTAGTATGCTGACTCTAAAAGCCTTAACTATATCTGTCCCAGTAAGGAGGGAAAGAGAGGGAAAATCATTGAGCCTCATATCCATCTTGGGAGTTGGCTTGCTGTTATTATTATTATTATCATTATTTTTATTATTATTCCCATTTTTTGAATTGAAGAAATGGAGGCAGACAGAGGTTAAATGAATTGCCAAGGGTCATGTAGCTGGAATATATCTGACTCTGGGTCACTGCAACCCATAGTTGTCTCTTAGAGAAAGGCAGTATCTGCCTATAATAAATAAAAATTTAAAAGCAGATAGAATTGCATGAGATAGTTAAAATTATTTTTGGATTATGAGACAATGATTTTTTAAAAAGTATTTTTTTGTTGTTGAGTCATTTCAGTAATGTCTGACTTAGTGTGAACTCATCTGGAATTTTCTTGGCAAAGATATTGGAATTTATTTACCATTTCTTTCTCTAGCTCATTTTATAGAAGAGAAATGGAGGCAACAGTATTAAGTGGCTTGCTCAGATTCACCCAGCTTGTCTTACTCTGAATTTAAAATTAGGATTTCCTGATTCCACAACTGGCAGTTTATCTACTGCATCTTCTAGCTACCCAAAATAAGTTCAGATAGGGGATTTATCTAGTCAGGAATTAGATCATCTCAGATTTAGAAGAGACATTAAAGGATATCTAGTCTAGTCCAAAAAGAATAACATCTTCAACCGAGGTGATGCCATCTTCCCATGAAGACTTTTACTGTTGGATTCTATTATCCCCTAAAGCATCCTTTGGACAATTCTAAATCTGCTCCTGCAAATGCTGGTGTTAGGACCAGTACCTCTTGATCATGACCAAACCTTAAAAAAATCAGGAAAAACCCAAACTATCATTCCACCTTGCTGTCCAAATTTTTCTCTCCATTATATTAACATTCTTTCGGTCCTTCAAGTTATTCCTGATAAAGCAAGATCTTAAATTTTTTAACTGTTCTAATCACAATTATTTTTACATGCTATAGTTTTATCAATGCTCATAAAATATATGTTCAAGAGGCAGGAGAAGGAACATCAACCTTGGAGTCAAGAAGATCCAAGTTTACTTACTGCCTATAAAATATTCTGATTAGAGCCATGATCAAATCATTAATCCTCTCATTGTCCTGGGCAATTCCCTAATACTACCTTATTTGAGTTATCAGATATCATTTAGTCTAAGTCATTCCCCAAAGAAATCTCCACTCTCATATGTCTAATCTGATTCTTTTTGAAGATTTCCAAAGTGTGGAATTGCAGCCCTATTTGAGCCATCCTGCTCCATTTTTGGACAATTCTACTTATTAAAAAGATTTTCCTGAATCAAGCTTAAATTTTCACTTTGCAATTTCTATTACTGCTAGTTCTCTCTTCTATACCCAAATATGGCAGATCTAATCTTTCTTCCACATGAAAACCCTTCAGTTGAAGCCTGCTATCACTAATGTGCTTGATCTCTTGACTCTTTCCTATCTATCAGTGTCCTTCTTCAATTTGGGCATATTAGAGTTGCACATAGAAGCCCTGATGAAGGTAGAGGACAGTAGGACTATGCATTCTTTATTCTTGGGAAGCTCTGCTTTTCTCAGTGTAGCTCAAGATCACATTAGCCATTATTGACTGCCTTCCCCTCCCCTCAAATACTTTCAAATAAACTATATAACCAAGCTTCCCCTGACCCCATACTTTAATAGATATATGGTTTGAAACAAATACTTTCAAACAAATTGCTACATAACCATGTTTCTCCTGGTCCCAAACTTTAATAGATTTATGTTTTAAAATAAAGTATAGGATGATACATTCTTTTCTTTGTTTTTTGTTTTTTTGCAAGGCAATGATATCATGCAAGGTCAGGCAGATAAGTATTAAGTGTCTCAGATTGAATTTGAACTCAGGTTTTCCTGACTCCAGGGCTGGTGCTCTATTCACTGTGCCACCTAACTGCCTCTGGGATTTATACCTAGTATCTTTTATACCTAATTTATACATAAGATTTTTTTAAATCCATTTCCTGGTTTTAGTCTGATGATTAAAAAAATAGAATCACTAAACATCAGGTTGAAAAAGATATTAGAAGCCTTGTAGTCTGAAAAGTTTTGTTTGAACATCTCTGTTGAGGGGGAAATCCATTCTAAGGTAGATCATTACACTTTCAGAAAAACCAAATTGTTAGAAATTATTTTCTGAAGTAAGTCTAAATTCGTCACCTTCAAAAACTTGAAGATAGCTATTATGTCTTCATTTTCTTTACCTTTTCACCCCATAAAAATTTCTTCTTCTGGCTGACCTCCATTTCCTGGAATTTATCATTATAAAGCATGAACTCTACACTCTTCACCATCAAGAAAACCCTTTTTTGAATACATTCTATTTTATCAGTGTCCTTTCTGAAAAATAACACCCAGAACTGAAAATGATACTGAAAATATTTCTGACCAAGGAGGATTACAAAGAGACTGTCACCTTCCTAAGTTTTCAGACAATCTGTGTCTCAATGAAGACAGAGAATACATTAAATTTCTTGGCTGCCATATAGTTATTTATTTATTTACTATATTTACTAATATTTACTATATTTACTAATGTTATTCTTGCAGATAACTAAGTTTTATGTCTTAAGATATTTTTCATTCACAATTCCTGTCCTATTTAATTTATCCCTATTATATCAGGAGGTTACAAAAAGGCAACCTGGAAAGAAAGTGTTGCTAGAATGAGGAAAACAGTCCTAAGAGTCAGAAGATTTAAGTCCCATGTCTAATATATATTGGTAGTGCCAAAGTATGTTTCTAGTAATATAAGGTGCAAGAATCATTGTAAGAATGTATTGTGGGAGTATCCTTACCAGGAATTTACTGCACCAGTGAAACTATAAGAGTAGACTAAAAGAAAGAAAACAAAAAATTAACTTAGATTTCACCCACTCTTCTACCTTGCCAAGATTTGTAGGAATCCTGACCAGCTATCTAATGTATTAGCTATTCCTCCTAGCTTTGTCATTTGCAATTTTTATAGACACATCATTTATACCTTTATCCAAGTCATAAGAAAAATTGTAAAACAACAGCTAAACAAATATGAATGGAATAGTTCCTTCCAAATAGAGATTAGAACTCAAGTAACTATACTGATTAGAACTCAAGTAACTATACTGATTTGAAATCCATTTATTTACATAGTTATCAAGAACAGTTGGAATCAAACTTTTTTCATTATGTATTTCTAGCATTAAAAATTCTCTTTAGCATCTACTCTAATATCCATATTTTTAAAAGTAAATTATATACACAGATTACAGTGATGATAATTATGGGTGACACAACAATAAAGGGGAAGTTAGAATCTTGCATTGGAAAGAGGGGACAGAATTGTGAGTTTTTGAAGAAAACCATACTCCTACTCTATAAACTCCAATGACTCCTCAACATCTCTAGGATCAAATATAGAATCCTATGATTATCATTCAAAGCCCTTCATTATTTTCCTCCTCCACCACCTACATTTTCAATCTTACACATCTTTTACAACTCTTCAGTTCATCAGGGAGCTATAGTGCATTTTTTGTCCTCCTGTCTTTCCCCCACAGACACTCTGATCAAGTTACATGAATGTTGGCTTTTCCCTCAAATAAGATACTTCATCTCTCTATTCTGGTTATTTTCAATAATAATTCCCTTCATTACCAGGATTCTCTGCTATCTGGTTTCTTTGGCATCTTTACAAAGAGTCTTTCCCAATCCTCCTTAATTTTAATTTTTTTATTATGTAGTTTATTTACAATTATAGTTTATTTGTGCATAGTTGCTTACCTTTTCTCTATGAACTCCTTGGGAGCAGAGGTTGTCTTTTGCTTTTCTCTTTTTCCTCAGAGTTTAGCACATTTTCTGATTCCAAGTGAGTGCTTTGTCAATGTTTATTGACTGACTGAAGAGAATGTGCCCACACTATCCTTTGTCTCCCTGGTTTCATTGTTAGTTACACTTTTCTGAATGATAAACCACCCCAAACATAAACCTGAATATAAAAGAGAGAATTCTCATTTCTATGCATCATAGTGGGTGCAATACTGGAATTTGAGTCAGGATGACATATATTTAAATTCCCCTTTAAACTTTTTCAACATTGCCTTGGGCAAGTCACTTAACCACACTGATGCATATGTAAAATTTGGTAATTGAACTCAGTGAGAGTCAAGGCCTCTCCTCTTTTAAAATCAGTGACCCTGCCCTCCCAACATCCAAATCATAAAGGAGCCTCACCTATCTGGCTTCCAGTAGTTGCTTAATAAATACTTATTAACTGAAAGACTGAACTGCTTCAATGGCAAGATAAGAAGAATGTAGTGATTCAAATTCATTGTAATAAAATTTATTGTTATTTTTAACCATGGGATGGAGTCCCAATATTTATAACATTCAACTATGTAGTATTTGGGCAGATGAGCTAGTCACTCTCCCTTTTTTTTCTCTTTAGTTTTATTGTACGAAAAGAAAATTATTTCTGGGAACAGAGGAATGTTGTGCCACCCCTCTCAGCATTCCCCATCTTCCCTAAATTAGTAGAGTTTGATAGATTTGTTCTTCTTTATACCTCTATCTTATTAGATCAGATGTTCCTACAGTATAAAGGCACCTCTCTTCAGTATTAAATTTGCATTGAGATACTTCAGGTCAGAAAGTCATAGTGCCTGTTTAAATAGTATTATTACTCTTTTAAAAGGTTCTGTTAGGGAACTTGGACTAGGGAGAGTTGGATGTAATGCTTTGCATATTTTAAATTTGATGAGCATGACAATTGGACCCTATTCTTCTAAAAGAGTTAATACAGAATGGTGCAGGATAGGGATGGGAAATTTCTGTGCAATTGCTAGAATGTCTAATCTTAGGTAGATGGATAGATAGAAAGATAAATAGAAAATATATATATATATGCACATACTTACATTTATAGATATCAATCAGAAATGACAGATTGAAATCGCAAATTATATATTGACATTAAATATGAAATTTATATTATATATTCTGAACATTTATAACCACATATTCTGTACATATTACATATTTCATTTTATGAATGGATATTATATAAAATAAAATATACTATTTGTACATAATATATATTAATGAGATTTTTTAAAAGTTGGTCTTTTTACTAAAACCTAGTGTTCCCTCATGGGCAAAGGATACATCTCAGAAAAGAAATAACTTGACATGTTCTGCCTATTTGCATTCAGTGTGACTAGAAGTTGTATAGAATGATTTTATGCCAATTGCTTTCAAAAAGATTTAGTTCAGTGTAATTCTATAGAGTCCTTCAACCCATGGACATGAGACATCTATTCAGTGGATTTATTTTTCTTTAATACTAATTGTATATTATATATTCCATAAGACACTGGAATATATAGACATACATGCACAATACACACACACACACACACACACACACACACACACACACATATATATATTTAGGAAAAAATTATCCTTTGTTACCTATGGTGTTTATTGCTCATATAATCAAAACACATTTTAAACAATTCTGTGAGACATAAAATGAATGATTTCTAAAGTACATGAAAAAGACTTTTTGTTTTTCTTGTTAAGAATAAACCGATAAAAAACTTAATTTATTTCTTATTATGTACATATACATTACATAAACATTCAAAATGTTATCATTGTCCCCAAGAAGCTTTAGGGAAATACAAAATATACTTAGCACAAAGTATGAAATAGATGGACTAATGGGATTCAGAATCAAACTAGAGTTGAGTCGGTATTAAAGTTTCTATGGCAGATATGATCAAAGTAAAGGAAAGATGGAAAACATTTGCAAGAGTTTTCTCTCTAAATATGGAGACATGTAAGGTATAGGTATTGTTATTTACTCATCCATATAATTTACTCATGAAAAATAATCACTTAGAGGACTTAGAAATTCTTTAGCTCTCTCACTGCCCACAGAAGTAATGACTTAGTGAGAATTTAAGCTAAAAAGAAAAAAAGAAAAAATACTCAACTAAATTATCAAAAATCAAAATCATTGAATATAGTTCTTTGAAAATGCATCACATTTTGTGTCTTTCAGAAAATGTTTTCATTTGGGATACCAACTTAATGCAAGTTTACTCAGACATTATTAGTGAAATAAGCTAGTGTTCAAAATTGGAACCATGGTATTATTTTTAGTCTAAGATAAAGAGATGCCTTAATATCTGATCATTGGAGATGGACCACAATAAAGATCTGGGAAAGCAGTCATATCACATTTCAACAAGACAAGCAAAATGAGGCATTATAATATGAAAGTCAAAATAGAAAACCAATGAATCTATATTCAGGAAGAGACTGCTAGGATAATGGCCTGAAAAATGAAATCAATAAGAATGCTGCTAAATTGGGAAAAAATGCAAATGAAATTTCTGAGTTTTTTTCTCAACAAAAAATCTCAACTAATTTTAATTGCTTCCCCCCCCATAATATTCCAATTGTATTTATGTGGAACATATTAAAATATATTAATCATAAGCACAAAGATAATTGTAAATATGAAATTTTAAGTAAATAAAAATGGAATTAATGAATGTTTTATTGCCTTTATGTTCTGCAGGATTAAATGGAAAATGAATTTTTTCTCTTAATTTATATAATATATGCATGTATATATATATGTGTATATATATATATATATATATATATATATATATAGAGAGAGAGAGAGAGAGAGAGAGAGAGAGAGAGAGAGAGAGAGAGGGAGAGAGAGAGAGAGAGAGAGAGAGAGAGAGAGAGATGCAAAGTCATGGAGTTGGGAGATAGCGTCGTGTGTTTTCAACAGAGAGACCAGTTTGACTTGATTGCTTTATATGGGAGGAGTCCTATTGGCTAACAAAATAAGTATGAATTAGTTTTTGTTTTAAATAATATAAATATTTTATTTGTTTTCCAATTACATATAATGGTAGTTTCTACCACACTATTTTTTGGAAGGTTTGGAGTTTTACAATTTTTCTCCCTCCCCCCAACAGAAGGTAATCTGATATAGGCTTTACATTTGCTTCTATGATAAGAATAGACTGAAACTGGGTGTGTTGTGAGAGAAGAATCAGATCCAAAAGGAAGAAAAAAAGATTAGAGATAACAAAATAACATAATAAGAATATAAAAATTAAAGATAATAATCTTTGGACTTTGTTTAAACTCCATAGTTCCTTCTCTGGATACAGATGGTATTCTCCATCACAAACCCCCTAAAATTTTCTCTGATTATTGCATTGATGGAGTGAGCAAGTCCATCAGGGTTGATCATCACCCTATGTTGCTGTTAGTATGTACAATGTTCTTCTGGTTCTGCTCATCTCACAGAGCATCAATTCATACAATTTTTGATGGACTTTTCTGAAATCCCATAGATTTCCCAAGGAAAACAATAGTTTTTAATCACATACATATACCACAATTTGTCCAGCTATTCCCCAATTGATGGGCATCCCCTGAAATTCCAATTCTTTGCCACTACAAAAAGAGCTGGTATGAATATTTTTGTATATGAGGGATTCTTACCTTTTTCATTCTTTTTAGAATACAGATACAATAGTGGTATTTTTAGATCAAAGGTTTAGTTCATTTATATTACCCTTTACGCATAATTCCAAAATGGTCTCTAGAAAGGTTGGATCAATTCACAACTCCACCAAGAATGCATTAGTGTCCCAGATTCCCCACATCCTCTTCAAGATTGATCATTATACTTTCTGGTTGTATTGGTCAATCTGAGAGGTGTGAGGTGGTACCTCAAAAATGCTTTAATTTGTATTTCTCTAATCAATGATGATGTAGAGCAATTTTTCATGTGAATATACATACTTTTGGTTTTTTATTCAGGAATTACTTTTGTATATCCTTTGACCATTATCAATTGGGTAATGTATTATACATATATATATATATATATATATATGTATATATGTATGTATATATATACATATATATAATTTGACTCAGTTCTCTCTCTCTCTCTCTCTCTCTATATATATATATATATATATATATATATATATAAAATATTAGAAATGAGTCCTTTGATAGAAATACTAGTTGTAAAAATTGTTTCCAATTTTGATCTTGGTTAGAAACTAGGTTTTAAAAGGCCTTAAAAACCAGAGAAATTTATATTTGATTTCTAAGGAATTAAGAAACCACTGGAGTTTATTGATTAGGAGAGTAATGACATGATTAACCCTATTTTATGGAAAATTACTGTAGCAGTAATATGGAAGATATCTCAGTGTGTGAAAAAATTGGGGGCAAGAGGACCAATCTGGAGGTTATTATAGTCACTGAGATAAGAAAAAGGTAATGAAGACCTTGCAGTAAGTTTGTTTCTATGTGAAAAAAGAGTAGAGACTGTATGCAAGAGATATGTAGATGGAAAGAGTAGGCTTAAATAAATGATTGAATATGTGATATTAGGGAAAATAAAGAATAGAATCAATTTGTAAATGTGGTACAAAGTGGTGGAATTTTGCCAGAGATAAGGGAGTTTGGAAGAAGAGTGGATTTGGGGGAAAAAATAAGTTCTGTTTTGAACATTTTTAATTTGATAAATCCAATTTGAAGATTATCCTGATTAGAAATTCAAGGGAGAGATTAGAGCTCATATGAATGGAGATAATGAGTAAATTCTTTAAAGCTGATGAGGTCACCATAATAAAAACTATAGAAATTGAAGAGAAGAGAGCCCAGGATAGAACCTTGGGAAACTCCTGCATTTAGACTAAGCGATATGAATGATAATCTAGGACAGGAGATCAAAGGAGAGCAATCAGGCAGACAGACTGAGAATAGGGTCATGAAAACCTAGAAAGGAGCACAGAATAGTTTTCAGTGCCAAATATAGCAAGGGAGAAAAGGATGAAGATTGAAGATTGAGAAAAAGCCTGTCAGACTGGCCAATGATGACTATAGTAATTTTGGATAGGGCAGTTTTGGTTAAGATGATTCCAGGAGCCAGATGCAAAAAGTAGGGAGGGAGAAAGAACCAAGTGAAGGCAACAAATGTTAACAATTTTTTTCTAAAATTTTCAAGAAATGTAGGGGAGGAATAAGATGTTAGTTTGAAGGGATACAGAAATCTGTTAAAGTTTTTTTTTTAAGGATGAATACAGATAGATTTTGAAGATTAGAAAGAAGAGGAATGAATATGGGCATAATTAACTAGCAGACATGGAAAGTCATGTGGAGAAGTTGATCTTATTACAGAAAACAACTAATTCATTATTAGAGACTGGAGAAAAGGAGAAGAAAGTAGGAGATATTAAGTATTCAAAAACATACTATATATTAAATATATATTTGTAGTCTATATGAATATTATTTCTCTAAATCAAAAAATATATATGGGGATGGCTAGGTGGCAAAGTGGAGTCAGGAGTCAGCCCTGGAGTCAAGAGGACTTGAGTTCAAATCCAGCCTCTGACACTTTATAATTACCTAGCTGTGTGGCCTTGGGCAAGCCAACTTAACCCCATTGCCTTGCAAATATATATCCATTATAGTTCAATATTTCATGGCTGGCATAAAAATTAAATAGGAATTTTGGAGGAGTTCCATGGAAGCTGCTGATGACTCATGAAGGTCAAAAGATGACAGGAAAATGTTTGAAACCTCAGAAATATGAAAAATATGTGTGGTATTGTATAATATCAATATATTTTAATACTAGAATAATTCAGACTTCTTCTCCAGTGTGAAGGGAGAATCAAAAAATTTTACACAGATTTTCCAGATCTCAAGGGTGTCACACCCCAGTCCCTGAAACGTGAAAGGCATAACTGTACACACAGACACACATACCTGCATGTATGCATGCACATGTGAGAAAGTAGTGAGAGAAAGAGAAACAGGGAGGGAAGGAGAGAGACAGAGAGAGAGACAGACAGAGAGAGAGAGAAACAGATAGAAAGACATGGGGGGGGGAGAGAGAGAGAGAGAGAGAGAGAGAGAGAGAGAGAGAGAGAGAGAGAGCACAAGAGAACAATTTGGTCTTGAATCACCTACGATATGTATGCCCTGGACAGGTAACTTAATCCCTCTAAGCCTCAGGTTTCACATAGGCAAAATCAAAGAACTGACCAATACAATCTGTAATGTGCCTTCCAACTTTAAGTCTATGAAGCTACAATTCCTAAGAGATTTTGCTTTTGTATCACCCATGCACAGTTACCTGCCTTATAATAGGCACTTAATAGACACTTAATTGATTGTTAGTAGAGAATAAAACACTGTGAAGAACCTCATGCTAATGAAATCACACACCCTCACCCACAATCTCTACCCTAAACATATATTAATTCAACAAATAGAAAGTCAGCAGGGCATGGAGGTGAAATGAATGAAACAGAGCTAGATCAACATGAAGACAATCATAGAACCTGTCATTGTGCCCCTACGACTGATGGCAAACAATGTTCCATTAACTCAGTAGCTCTTCTTCTGAATAGCTTTTAAGAGTGCTTTTGGCTTGGAATAAGAATTACTCATGTTAAATCCGTGCCTCAGTTTTTCTGTAAAAATAAGGACAATAATATCATTTTCTTCTCTCATTTATTGTATGGATAAATTGAGATAATATTTGTAAACTACTTAACATACTTAAAATGATATATAAATCCAAGCTTCTGTTGTTATTTTATCCGGGAATGTTTTTGTAAAGAATTAGATTGTGAATTCTTGCAAATGAAAAGGCATCTTTTTTTTTTCATTACAGAGAATGAGCAAAAGGGAGCTAAGATTAATTTACAGGTGGACACATTAAGGAACCAGTAGTTTTTGATATCCCTCCCGCTACGCTCACCTGCATTCTCCATGCTAGCTTTCCCTGGGCAGAGAATCTTGAGTATTGAATCATAAAGTAACACCATCCTGAGACAATTATGAAGGAAGTAAATGTTTGTTATTCAAAGCATCATGTCCCTTATTCCATGTCATTTTCTAACCCCTTATGAAAATCACCTTCCCAATGTCTGACGTTCTATGATCATTTTTTACTGCAGGAGAGCAGTAAAACCAGACTGCGCCAAATGGAAAAAGAGGTCCAAAAAGCCATTCAAGAGAATAATTCTTTAAAAAGTATAATTGATCAAATGGAAAAAGAGATATATAAAGGCTCAGTGAAGAAAATCCTTAAAATATATAATTGAGCAAAGGGAAACTGATAAAAATGTGAGAAATTGAGACAAAATCAAAAGAATAAAAACTAGAAGAAAATGTGAAATAATTTCAATGAAAAATAAATCCAGTAAAGATCATTTAAAAATTATTGGACTAAGGGGCGGCTAGGTAGTGTAGTGGATAAAGCACTGTCCCTGAAGTCAGGAGTACCTGGGTTCAAATCCTGTCTCAGACACTTAATAATTACCTAGCTGTGTGGCCTTGAGCAAGCCACTTAACCCTGTTTGCCTTGCAAAAACCTAAAAAAATTTTTGGGCTACCTGAAAACCATGATCAAATAAAGAGCCTAGACATCTTTTTTTTTCCAAAAAAATTATGAAGGAAATCTACCTTGATATTCTAGAAGAAGTTAAAATAGAAATAGAAAGAATCCATTGAGTGCCTCCTGAAAGAGTTCCTAAAATAAAACTGCCAGCAATATTATATCCAAATTTCAGAGCTCCCACATCAAGGAGAAAATATTGCAAGCAGCCAGAAAGAAACAATTCAATTATCATGGAACCAGGATCAGGATAACACAAGATCAAGCAGTTTCTCCATTAAGGGATCATAGGATTTGGAATATGATTTGGTTTACAACCAAGAACCAACTTATCAGCAAAAGTGAACATACTCTTTCAGGGGAAAATATGGATATTCAATTAAATAAGAGACTTTCAAACTTTCTTGATGAAAGACCAGAGTTGAATAGCAAATTTGATATTCCAATATGAGACTCAAGTGAAGCATGAAAAGGCACATAGGGACTTAATGATTTTGAACTGCTTATATTACTGCATGGGAAGATGATACTTCCTCATTTATTAGGGCAGTTAGAAGAAGCCTATATAGACAAAGCATACATGGCAGTTGAATATGAAGGGATAATACATTAAAAAGATGAACTTAAGGGGAGAGAGAGGAATGTACTGGGAAAACGGGAAAGGGACTGGTAGAATGGGGTGAGATTTCACATAAAAGTGGTAAGAAAAAGTTTTTGTAGTGGAAGTGGTAGTGACAAGAATTGAAGAGGAATGAGTGAGCCTTACGGAAAATGACTCAGAGAGGTAATAACATTCACAGTAAATTGGTTATAGAAATCTGTGTTATCCTAGAGGAAATTAGGAGAGGAAGAGGATCGAAGAAAGAAGGAGAAAGTGATAGAGGGGAGAACAAAATGTGGGAGGGAGTAGTCAGATTCAAAAACTTAACTTTTCTCAACTACAGAGAGGACAGAGCTGATGGTGTCTGAATACAAATTGAAGAATAAGGTTTTTTTTCACTTTATTTTCCTTGAAGTTTCTCTTTGGGGGAAGAGGGGCTAGGTTTAGTTTCAACATGATGATTATGTTAATGACTATACATTTTTAACCTATATTAATTAGTTTTCTTTCTCAATAAGGAGAGAGTAGAATGGGAAGAAGGGAAAAAATTCAGAACTCAAAGTTGAGACAATGAATGTTAAAATTTGTTTTTCCATGTAATTGGGGAAAAATAAAATCCCTGACAATATGACTTTCTGCTTTTATGGCACCAGTTTTCAGAAACATTTTTATAGAGTATAAATTAATCTTGATTTTCATACTGTGTGAACTTATCCTGGAAATGAAGTGAGCATGTTGGGAAGTTAACAGGAACTCTTAAATTTTCACAATAACATTCATGTTAACTCAACTCTTCAGTGAACTAAATGGAAGCCAGAAAGCTATCATGGATATACTTACTACATGAATCAGATTATATGTATTATCATAAAATAAAAATAGATTGGGTAGCTCTACAGGGCTTAATTAGGTTTTTGGTAAATCTGCATGTTTCTCATAACTCTCCATTTCTTCCTGTGTCCAAATATTTTTTGAGTCCTGTGGATTCCACCTGCACAATATATCTCCTATCTATTTCTTTCTTTTCATTTACTCAGGCATCATATATATTCGGATCCTCATTTCCTCTTCCTGGGATGATTGCAATCCTTTTCTAATTGGTTTTCATGCCTTTAAGGCTTTCCCTTTCTATTTAATCTTTTACACAGATTCCAAACTGATATTCTGATAACACAGTTCTGAGCATGTCTCTCTCTTAAATCAGAAATTTCTGTCTTTTTTATTTTTTCCTCATATCAATTTCCAATTCCTTGGCCTTATATTTAAAGCTCTTCATGATATGACTTTACCCTGACTTTCCCAGCTTATTAATTTACTACCCCCTTTTGCTTTCTTGTGTTCTATTCAAAATGAACTAGCCTTTCCTCTGTACATCATTAGATTTCTTGTCTCATGCTTCCACATAGTCTATATACTTCACACCCAGAATACCTTTCCCTAGGAGAAGCACTAGCTTCCTTGAAAGATGTCCCTCTCCAGGTGGTAGTTCTTGTCAAAAGAAAATACTCTATATTTGAGAAATGTATATGTCATATATATGTATCTATGTTGCATATCTTGCCCCTTCAGTGGAATATAAATTCGACTTTTGAAGGAAGTGTATGTTTTCACTTTGTCTTTCTATTTCTAGGGTCTAGTAGACTGTCTGTCATATTGCAAGTGCTCAGTAAATATAAGTTGAGTGGAACTGAATATAAAATCGTTTTTAATTGTGTACACTTAATGCAGTTGTCCTGCAAGTAAAAGTTTTGTCAAAATTAAACTCTTGATATTTCTTGACATTATAACTTGGTGAAATACTCCTCAGTAGAATACTCATTAAGTTTAGAAATGAAATATGGAAGAGGAAGGAGAAGTGATAATCCCCCACAAAAAACAGTTCTTTTAATTTTTGTATATATTTATATTTATGGATTTTTGGAAGCTCCTTGGAAGCAGGGAATAATTTTTTTCTCTTTTATGTCCTTAATGCTTATCAAAATATATGGCATATAGTATGTGCTTAACAAATGATTAATACATGCTAACTAAGAGGAAATGTGATACCTTGGATTGACAAAAGACCTTAGCCAGAAAGACCCGAGTTCAAATCCTGCCCCTGATCTGATGTAGACTTGTGACACTTAGGGGAAGTCACTAAACTTCTTATTGTTTTAGCAGTAGTAAACTCTTAAGTTTCAAATGTTTATCAGTGAAGGGCTTCCTTCTAATGATGAAATCACAGGTCTATAACAATCATAAATAAAATAGCTCTTCCTACCAGTGATCTTGATTTTGTTCAGAAATTTATTACAAAACATAGGAATGAGCAATTTATTTAATAAATCCAGAGTGATCACTGTAGAAGATCATTTAGCTTTCAGAATTAGAATTTAAATTCACATTCACAAATTAAACAAACTCCTAAATGATAAAACAGTGAAGGGCTTAAGAGATCATCAAACTCAAGCAGTCCTTTAGCCCTCAACTTCCCTAGCAGCAGGGGCTATGGTGGTGCGAAACAGTACCTTACTCTTTTAAATTTTTTAAATCTTTTTTTAATATAAACTATCAACTTTCTAACCTAATATATTTTAAATGTTTTATTGGTGGACGTTTTTCTTTCCTTCAGAGGCATTTCTGAAGCCCAATTTGAGACTGAATTTTTCCTTGTATTCATAAAGAAAACAGTAACAACAATTAAGCAAAACCATTCACTGTAGTGACTTATTTTGTCAATGTATTTAAAGTTCTGTCCAATTAACCCCCAGCTTCTTTGCCTTGAGACCATGCTTCATTATTTCTTCTTTGGAACTTTTGTAATTCCCTCATTCATCAAACTCTACTCCCCCATTCTAGTGATCTATTCATTTACATTTTTCTAATGTGTGCTTAGTTATCATGGCTTTACTTATTTAAATAATCCTACATTCTTTTAAATTCCTCAGCCATCATTTATTAATGTACAATAATATTGCATTTCATTTATATTCCAAGTTTTTTCACATTCTCAATAAATGCAACTTCTTTAATAGTTCTTTGCTATTACAAACAATATTGAACATTTAAATCAATTCATTCACAGCTCCTTTTGAGTACTTAAGTTTTTGACCTTTGCTTCTGTCCTTTATTTTGTACCAGTGGGATTTCTCAGTCAAAGATTATGGAAAATTTAGTCAATTTTCAAGTATAATTGAAATTGAATTGGCCTTTAGGAGCCATGGAACATATATAGAATTGTTCTTCCTAGTTCTGGTTCATAAATAGAAGCTTTGGGGTTAGTTTCAGGACATTTGGTAACATAGAATTGAAAGAAGTTGACCTTTGTGCAATATGTAACAAAATCTGTTTTATTCCTTGGTCCTCCCTCCTTTAGATAAAAGCAAAAAAGACCATCCCTACTTTCAGAAAGTTTACATCTGAATGGGAGAAGACAAAATACAAAAGAAAATTGAATAGTTGTGGAATGCGTGAAAAGAGGGAGAGCACTTATCTATCAGAAAATGGCAGTTGAAATTAGAAATGTGTCCCTTGTATAGTTTTAATTTATATCTGATATATAATGCAAATAGCTTTTCAGTCAGCTATTTTCATCCTTTTTATGTGCTAAGGTTGATATGGAAAATTCTTATTTAGTACATTCTAAGCTACAGATATCCATTAGTGGAGGACTTTCTTATATTGATGGAATTACAGGTTTACAAAAATGATAAAAATAGTTGTTGGTATTGTTAACATTGTGCCTTGAGTGTAACAAGAAGTCAGTTAATTTAAAAAAATCATTATCATTACAGATGATAACTTGAGCTTTGTCCTAGGAGGTAAAGTGATAGTAATACCAAAATTGCAACCTTGCCCTTAAAATATCATACCTGAATAAATGTAAATTAGTATAGTTAATCAACAGACATTTATTAAGTTTTTTTTCCTAGACAATATTATAAGCTCTGAGGGTACAAAGAAATTAAAAAAAAACCATTATGGCTTCCATTAAAGAACTCACATTTTAATAGTGAAGGTAACTTGCAAGAAAGGTTAAAAAATGTATCTTATCTATCTTTTTTTAAAAATTGAAAAGTGAGGGGAAACAGGTGGTTCAAGGAAGAGACTGCCAGACCTGGAGGTAGGAAGACTTATCTTCTTAAATTCAAATCCAGCTTCAACCATTTCTAGCTGTGTTACTCTGTGAAAGTCACTTAGCCTCGTTTGCCTCAATTTCCTCATCTGTCAAATGATTTGGGGAAGGAAGAGAGACAAATCACTCCAGTATCTTTGTCAAGGAAATCCCAAATGTGTTTACAAATTTGGACACAATTAAAACCAAAAATAAAACAAAAAAAGACTGATTAACAATACTCTCAAAGAAAAGGTTAGAGAGATGTCAGGGATAGAAGCAAAATGTTAAAAGCCTCCTACAAAATTAAAAATTTGAGCTAAGTCTTAATGAAAGTCAAGAGATAGAGGTAGAGGTGAGGGGGGGAAAGAGCCTTTGAAGGATGAGTAATGGCCAAATTATACAAGGTTGAAAGAGTATCCTGTGGAAGGAAGTGGAAGATGACCAATGTTACTGGATCATAGAGTATTTAGAGGAGAGAGAAAAGTAAGGATGTTGAAAAGATTGAGGGTTATTAAAAGTCAGAATCATCCTGAAGTAATAGGGAGATGCTAGAATTTATTAAGTATGGTATACAATTTGTAGAATATGGACAGGAATAGGGAAAGACCTGAGGCAGTGACATCAACTGCAAGGTTATTATGATCTGGCCATGAGTTGATGAGGACTTGCAGCAGGGTTTCAGCTAACTGACTTCTTTGTGTTTATAATGCATGTGTTCATTTACAATGTATTCAAAAATTGTATTGCCTTTGTTCTCTAGTACTAATGGTGGTGCAGTGGTGGTGGGTGGGGAATGTATTTTAGTACATCTTGACAACAAGCTAGTTCTGTCATATCTATAGTTTAAAAAATAAATAATTTGCAAAATAGATTTTTGAAAAGCAAATTCTTACTCTTTATGTAAAGTTATAAGATACAGTCAACTGCTTAAATGTCACATTAAGTAGATGTTGTCTTAAAACTCTAGAAGCCCACTCTAATTTTTAAGAGGAGTTTCAAAGCAGTGTGTACATGTCAGCTTAGAATTTTTATTGCTGACTATAATTATTATGTCAAATGAGAGCTTGCTTTTTGAAAAATCACTATCTAATGAAACATGAATAAAATGAAAAAGACCATGTTAAGGGGAGATTTAGTTATTTTGTAACAAAATTATTTTATCAATTTTTTAGGTTTTAGAAAAAAAATCTAACCATTTTCCTAACTAAGACTAGAAATTGCTCCATGTAATTTAATTAATAGTTGCATTATTTAATCTTATTTTTCCTGTATTTTTCCCCCAAATCAAGTTATTGACCTTCATCTGGCACTCTGATTGATCAGAACATTTTAAAACATGGTGTATTAAGCTAATTCATTTCTTAACGGGGTGTTGGGGCAGAATTTACTTAAAATGCTTAAAAGTTTATATAAATTTTCACATGGGTAGTTCCACAAGATATTTAAATAATCATAAATTTTTCAGGTCATGGTACCTCATTTTGTTCTCTTAATGCCATCTTTGGCATATTGATAGTTTCATCACTTTAGAAAATATAAAATCATTTCAGTAAGTTTTAATTTAATTAATTTATTTAAGTAATTTATTTTAAATATATTATATTGAGTTTTTATATATATGTATTTTATAAACATGTTATTAATTAATGATAAAATACTTTAATCTTCAATATGTAGTACAAAGATGCTAATTTTACAGGGAGGAATGTTCTTATTAAAGAGCAAAATAAGGGACAATTATATCAGAATTATTTTAATAGAAATTTCTTAGGTAAATCAACTTTTATTTTTATATTTAAAGCAAACACTTGAGAAATAATTATAAATTTGAAATGTAGTTCTTTTTTATTAATTTCCAAAATTGGAAAAGAAAAGTTTTTTCTTGGCATATTTTCTTTTGAATTTATTAAAATGATCTCATATAATTTTACCAGCTGGATTTCAATGAAAATTTAGGCTAAATGAAATGAGAGGATCATAAGTTAGATGCTAAAAGGGACCTTAAGTTCATCACATTCAACTTCTTCATTTTACAAATAAAACATTGAGCCTACAAGAAGTTAATGACTTGACCAAACTCATTCAATTAGCAAGTATCTGAGAGAGGATTCAAATTTAGATCATTCTGATTTTGTATTTCATGCTCCATTGCTGTGTCATAGCTACCTTCTAAATAAGTGAAGACTGTATTATGGAAGCAATAGTAAAAGTCACAAAGTCCAAAATTATTAACCTTTAAAATACGTCTAACTAATGATTTACATGTGACTATATTTAGAAGCATAGGCAATATCTATGTAGTTTCTACCATTGCAGTAGTAGAAATCATTCTCAAATCAATATATGCAGTAGGTCAAAAATTGATTTAAGAATGTTTTATATTTATTAATTCCAATTATAAGAGTAATTGACTCTAGAACAGTTGTTTCTACCACTAATTATATCTAGAAGAAACTTGAGTCCATTTCCCCCTTGCTTCAAAAATATAATTTTATTTTATAAACAAATTTATAAAACCACCAGGATCCTTAAATATGATTCTTTTTCATTCAGGAGATGTGTTTTTGTTTTGTTTTGTTTTGTTCCAGCAAATATCATTAAAATAATTCTGGCAATCTCCATTTACATTGCCCACAGTACACATGGACTCTAAATATACTGTGGTTTCCCTTATGTTACCTTCTTATTTATGTCCAACCCTTCTAAGTACACTATTTCCCTCTTCCCTATTGTACTACTTTCCTTAACTAAAATAACTGGTAAAGCAAGATCACTTCATGATTTAATTATGAACCAATCCTCTAAAAGCTCTCACTCCCTTTGTGCCAGTATTAAAAATAATCCTCACAATCAACATAACTTCATGACTCATTTATATACATATATATATATATAATACAATTTTAGTCTTGTTCAAAACACTAGTAACTTCACAACTATATATATATATATTTTTTTTTCTTAGAATAGTTTTAATGTGTGTGTGTTTTTCTCTAAGAAAAAATGCAATTCTCAAGAGTTACAAATAATATCTTCCCTTGTAGGAATGTATATTGTTTAATGTTCCTAACTAGCACTTTTTTATCTTTCCATTTACCTGTTTATGAATATTTTGAGTCTAGTATTTGAAGATTGAATTTTCTGTACAGTTCTGGTCTTTCTATCAGAGCATTTTGGAAGCCCTCTATTTCACTGAAAATTAATTTTTCCTCTGAAAGAATATCCTGAACTTTGCAAAGTAGTTAATTCTTGATAATAATCCAAGGTCTTTTGCCCTTTTAAATATATTCCAGGTCCTCCGGTCCTTTAATGTTGAAACTGATAAATCCTGTGTAATATTGATTGTGCTTCCCTGGTATTTAAATTGTTTCTCTTTTTGACAGCTTGTACCTTTATTCTCCTATGGTTAAGAATTCTGCTATTTGGCTACAATATTCCTTGGAGTTTTTATTCTGGGATCGCTTTCTGGAGATGTTCTGTGGATTCCTTCAAGGACTATTTTGTGTTCTTGTTCTAGGATATTTGGACAATTTTCCATGATAATTTCCTGAAAGATATTTTCTAGGTTCTTTTATTGATTGAAATTTCAAGTAGACCAAAAATTCAGGAATTAGATCTTCTATATCTATTTTCCAGGTTGTTTGTTTTTCACAAAAAAAAAAACTATTTTATATTTTCTTTTATTTTTTTCAGTTTTTTGGTTTTGTTTAAAAAATCTTGGTGTCTCATGGAGTCATTAGTTTCCATGTATCCAATTCAAATTTTAAAGG
The DNA here is from genome assembly GCF_037893015.1 of Macrotis lagotis. Taxonomy (NCBI): domain Eukaryota; kingdom Metazoa; phylum Chordata; class Mammalia; order Peramelemorphia; family Peramelidae; genus Macrotis; species Macrotis lagotis. Next base: position 276,198,637 of record NC_133666.1, read on the forward strand.
TATTTATTTATTTATTTATCTATTTATTTATTTAAGGTTTTTGCAAGGCTATGGGGTTAAGTGGCTTGCCCAAGGCCACACAGCTAGGTAATTATTAAGTGTCTAAGACCTGATTTGAACCCATGTACTCCTGACTCCAAGGCAGGTGCTTTATCCACCACGCCACCTAGCCGCCCCCTAAAGTTTTTTTTTAGTTAGCTTTTGTTTTTCATTTTCCACTTGATTAATTTTTAGTTTTTAAATAAGTTGTTTTCTTTTTACATTTTATTAATTTTACTTTTTATGAGTTGGATTCCTTTTCCAGTTGGTAGATTTTATGTTTTGATGAATAATATTCTCCTTTTTACTTTTAAAGGAGGTGATTTCTTCTGTAAGTTTTTCATATTCTTCTGCAAGGCTCTCAGTTCTTTTTTCCATTTTTCTTTTTCTTCTCTTTTTTGTTTTTTAATTTTTTTTAAGCTCTTCCATGAGGTTTTGGATTTGAAGCCAATTCATTAACTTCCGTGAGACTTCCAATCTAGATAATCTGTTAATGCTTTCTTCTGATTGGCATTTTTATCATCCCTATCTGAATAGTAATTTTCTATGGTTAATGCTTTTTTTGTTTTCTTGTTCATTTTGAGCATTGAGCTCTCTTCCTTCTGGGGTACAGGGAGTTTAGTTCTGAGATTTTTTTTGTGCTGGGATTGGGATCTGATCTCGAGCTTATTGCTTGCTAAGGTGTTGCCTGGTGCAGCCCAGGCATTGCCTGTGCATGTTTGTTTTTTTTTAATTCTCTTTTTTATCCAGGCTTTGTCTGTTCAGTCAATTGTTACTAACCCAGTCCTGTATGTTGCCCCATCATTCCCAGGAATTGGACTTTATCTGGAATTGGGATACTCCCTGCTGGCCTGCTATCATGCTGCTTTTTTAAGCCAGGACCTGAGTTGTGCTGTGGCTAAGAGTTCTCGCTGGCTTTCCCACTGTCTTACCTATGCTGGGTTATATTTTCCCTTTATCCCTGAAGAGACAGATTTTTAGTGAAGATCCTTTGCAATATCTTGAATTGAGAACTTGTTTCCTGCTTTTTTTTAAGTGGGATCTGTAGTTTAAGATCTGTGTAGAGGCTTCATTTAAAGTTGTGGCACCACTGCAAAAAGCTCCGAGATCATGTTAGCTTTGAGTGCTGTCTTGGATCCAACCAGGAAATCTCCCCTTATGTTGAAATAAGGAATAAGCTGAGACAAATGCAGGAATCCAAGTCTGGGTGAGAAGTACTTTTTATCTATACCCTGCATATATAATCAGGTGTCAAATATTACTCTTTCTATATCTATAACATCTCTTCTATTTAAACCCTTCTCTACCTATATAGGTACCTCCTTAGTTTAAGTCATTGTCAATTCTCTGCTTCATTATTGCAATAACTTTATAATTGAGCTTCTGTCCTCAAATTTCCCTCCATCCAGTCTGTCCTACACTATGGTCAAAGAGATTTTCCTTAAGTATCTACAGTTTTAGTCTTGTTCAAAACACTAGTGACTTCACAACAATAAAATAGATACTCCATGTTTAACTCAAATCCCTTAACTGCCTGGCTTTTATCTCTCTTTCCATCCCAAAACTCATGCATTGTAAATGTTAGTAGAGATTACTGTATTCCTTGAATTTGTAGCCCCAGTGTTTCTCCAGGTCTACTAAATACTAAGTGCTAAATGCTGACTTGTGGATTTGTTGACTGATAGGAAATTCTCGGAAACAGAAGCAGCCCCAGCTTGAAGCTACTCAAAGACTTAGTGTTTGGATGATTTCTGGGATATAGTTATGCACCTGTGGCTTGTGACACTTTAAATAAAATAAATGCGATTTCAGAAAACACCCCAGGGAAGTTTTAGGAGAAGAAACAACTTTGATCCTCTTAAGTCTTGGATCATTGGTTTAATGATTAATATTCTGAATTTTGATTCAATGATCACACTATCATTCTTGCCAATTGAATAGGAATCTAGAGGGGAATGCCTTTCATTCATGGGATACTTTTGATCACCATGCCCAGTCTAAAAGCAGGCCAGAGTTTTGGAGGTTGCTCTTATTTTTGACCCATTATTGACATACACTAGGAAAAATAATGGTTCTAGTCTTGGTGGATAATGTTGGTATATGAAGATGAATTCTCTAAAATTCCATTGACAGGAAACACTGTTTATTGTATAAAAAAGAAACAAAAAGTGATCAAAAGCTACCTGGAAGTAGGAGATACTTTGAATTCAAATCATGTGCAACTCACTTAACCTCTGTAAAGTTCAGTTTTTGTATCTATAAATTGTTGATAATAATGGCTATAGGACTTCCCTTGGAGACTTCTTTGCAGGCTCAAATATGATAGTTAAAGAATCTTGTAATACTTAAAGGTGTCAGCTACATAATTGCTTAGTAAACATGATGATGCTCTCTTGCTTTTAAGATGATGAGGTTCAAAGTTTTATCTAAATGATTTCTTATTCTCTGGACTTTTTGTCTTAACTAAGTAATAAATTATATTTGTGTTACAAAGAGTTCTTTTCTTATGAAAATCACGCTTATAAAATGCTTTACATGTCATGATTACATACTTTTTTATTATTTTAAGGAAATAAAATTGTTTAGGAAGTTGTGTTAATCTTTCTAATTTGCTAAGGTATATTTTAGTAAATATCTTTGTATTGTGTGGAATTAACCCAAGTATTGCATAGGTCATGCTTATTGATATATGAAAAAGAAGACAGTGTTATTGCCTCAATAGAAGCTTACTAGCAGAGAATGGGATCAAGTTATAGCTTCTCTGAATCAAAGTTTGCAAATCATCAAACTAAAAATTATAATCACAGGAGTCTGACAGAACTGTTGGGTGGCTCAAAAGATACTGGGCATGCAAAGTTATTTGTTAATCTTAAATCACTATTTTAAATTCCTATAGTTATGAAAAAAATAGTTATGGTTATCTTGCTCCACTTGAGATTTTCTTAATAGAAAGTGGTTTGCCATTTCCTTCATTAGTCTTTTGCAAATGCAGAAACTAAGACAAATAAAATTAAGTGCCTTGTTTAGGATCACAACAGCTATTAAGCATCTAAGACCATATTTGACCTCATGAAGATGAATCTGTCTTGACTTCAAGCCCAGTGCTCTATTCAGTGTGCCACCTGGCTGCTCACAAAGTTATTTGGTGAATTTATATCTAAGCTTTAACAATTACCCAGATCAGTATTTCAAATCATTCAGTGAGTCAACAGGAAGTTATTTGTATCAGTAGATTTGCTAATTATATGGTTAGTGATGAGGAGGTCCGGCAGAGGAAAGGATTTCATGAACTCAGACTATCTCTCAGTCAAGGAAAGCTTTATAGCAAGCTGCTGAGGCGAAGGAGGATAAATTGGGATAATAGCCCAAGGTATTCAAGGCAGATTGGACACTGAAGCACAGTAAGTTAGGCTTGGAGAAGCACTAGCCATGAGGCTTGGGGCAGGCTCCTTAAATAAGGTGGGGGTAAACAAACATGTTTTTGACACATGGAAGGATGTAGCTGGGGGGCATTTAGACTTAGGACATTTGAGGAGGCTTCAGGCAGAACACAAGGATGTGGTTAGAGGGTACCTGGACTAAGGACCCCAGAGCAGGCATTAGGCAGGATAAAAACATGTTTGTTTCAAGATGCACAGGGCTTGTATACAAGTTGTTCAAAACATGTTTTGATAAAACACAAGTGTTTGATTTAAATTAACTCAGAGTAGAGAGGACTGGGGGGTCTGAAACTCAGAATAGAGATGGTAGGGACCTCATCAGTTGCTAGGTGACACAATAGAGGGCAGAGGTTGGAGTTGGGAAAACAAGTTCAAATTCTACCTCAGATATTCACCAGCTATTTGACCCTGAACACTTATCTCTGTCTCAGTTTTTTCAACAATGCAATGGACATAATATTATACAATGGACACCAACATAACACTTCAGTTATTCTGAGGATATGTTAAGGTTATATATTAGAAAAGTGTTCTATAAAGGATACGATTTTCTGTTACATATTTTATGCACTCCTTTTCATCCTATTTTTTATCTTTGAGCTTTTCCATTATATATTTTTACATACTCAGTGAAGTGAGAAGAAACAGAAAGAAGTTATAAACCAAATGTGTTAATTTTGATCATTTTTGGTAGCCCTTTTGTAAAAGATTTCTGGGAAATGAAATGACTGCAAAAATACTTTTCCTTACATTTTCCCTACAATCCATTTATTTATTCAATATCTTTTATGTTGTTGAGAATTCAATGTTGTCTTGAATGTGGAGAAAAAAATAATCAATTTATATAAAATACTTTTAGGTGGACTTACACTTTTTGTATTAAATCAATAAAATATATTTAGAAAAATTCTTTAATAGCAGTAATTGGTAGTATTCTTAAACAAAAATGACTGATTATTTGAATTGATTTTAAACTTTGGTCAACAGATTTTCCATATGACGTATGATCTAGCCAGTGCGGTGGTGAGGATATTTAATCTTATTGGAATGATGCTTCTCCTTTGCCATTGGGATGGCTGTCTTCAGTTTCTAGTACCATTACTACAGGATTTCCCATCTGACTGCTGGGTATCCCTAAATAGGATGGTTGTAAGTATTGTGCATTTTTATTTATATTTTCCAAATGTTTATTTGAAAGCTTTGGGGGAAAAAAAGGTGATATTTAACTGAGAATAATATATTTTCTCCCTCATTAATATGTTTAGAATACATCTTTATTTTATAGATATTGATCTTGAATCTGATTTTAAACTGCTTTTATTCTAAATTATTCTTCATATCAGTGTTCTTGGGAGACAACTATATGATTGTCTTTATTTTCAGATTTCAATATACCTGGACATTCTATTTCAAAATGAAATATGTTTTATAATTTAAAAACATTCTATAGTTTATTAGATAGCAAATCTCAATTATGAGATTTTTTAAACAAATATGAGATTTTTTAAATTAAACAGATTTTTATTTTATGAAAAGTTTAAGTTTTCAAAGAATATCACAATATTAATTACTTGAGTAATATATATACATATATATGAAATTCTGAAATTTCACTAACAGTACAAATGTTAATATATATTTTGGTTTCTGGGCACACATGAATCAGTAGATTTTGCTAAATAAAATCCTTTTTTACTTTGTATTAAAACTTGTTTTTTATGTATTTTTCATTTTTATAGAAAATTGAATAATGCAGATGAGACTTGCCTAAATGATTTTGACTTGAATGCAAAGTAAATATATATCTTCTTTTCAAAAACCTTCATTTATATTGATTTTCTTAAAATAGTATATCAGACAATTTTATTTCAAGTAAATTGGTTTGAGACTATTCATTTCACAAGATAAAGACAAATTGCTGGCATTTTATTTTTGTAAGCCTTTAAAAATATCTAAATATATATTTATTCCATTTTAAAATCATATAAAGTGTAAAAATGAAAGTTGACTATATTTTTGTCTGAACATGGAATTTTTCTAAATTTGAACATATATATATATATATATATATATGTGTGTATATATATATTTCATGATATATTAAAATATTTTAAATGTCAATAGCTTGAGAGTATTCTAACAATAATATATTTGGATGTATTATAGTATTCAATATTCATTGAAAATAAATATGATTCATATGCTATTATATTTTGTATCTACCTGAATGTTAGGCTTGTTTTCCTTTAATGACCCTCTCTATTTTGATGCAATATTGTATTATAATTGTTATTTATTATTAATAATATCTAATATTTATAATAGTACTTTAGGGTTTGAAAATCATATTGTATATCATTTTTATTTAATTGATGTAATACTTCAGGGAGCAAGATGCTATCCTATCTCCAGTTTATCAGTAAGAAAAATGAGGTGACATGAGGTTCAGCGGTTTGCCCAGGCTAACAAGATGTGTGTGGAGAGATCTGAATTCAGGTCTTTTCCCTCAAAATACTGTTTTCTACTCAGTCATGTGCCTGCCTTCTTCATTTAATAATACACCTTCATTTTAATGAAATCTTACATAATGTGAAATATGGTATAGTTAGTATAATCTACCTTTGAGTGATAAAAACCTGAGTTTAAGGTGCACTGACACATCCTGGTTCTGTGAGCTTAGGCAAATTACTTAAACTCTCAGTGCTCTTAAGTAAATCTTTAAAAAAAGAAGTTACAGAGAATTTGTATACTTGCATTGGCAAAGGGTGTTTCTTCAATCAGAAGTTCCACATATTAATGAGATCACTAGTCCAGTCAACTATATCAGAAATAATGTCATCCTTAAAGTCATTGCAAACTTGACATTTATTTAGTCAAATATGATATTGAATCTACTCCAGAGTTTCATTTGAAATGAAATTTAATCTTAATTTATGAAGATTTAATTGTAAAATATGGGAAAAGATTATACTTTTAAAGCTGAAATCTTCTTTCTACCTATTTAATATTTAAAAGTTCCTGTTTTTGGAACAGAAAAAATAGAATTTAAATGACCTTGTTGATACTTTGTATATTGGGTATATAGTAATACACCCTTGAAAAATGGAGAATTAGAATAAATTTTTCAAATACATTCACTTTATAAATTCCTCTGGAATATATGTAGCTTAAGATCACTCAGTGCTTCATTTTAATCTTTGACAAATATTTAGCTCAATATCTTGAATATTGTAATTGTTCTGTAAATGTTTGGTAATTTAATTCAATCCAGGGAAGAATAAAATATTTTTGTCATCTTTTCAAAGAAAGAATACCATCTATATATACGCAACTCTGTGGCTTTATATGTATGCTAATTTGTTGGAGGAAAGAAGTGGGTGAATTTGGTCAAATATTAGTAAACAATTTCAACATATTTTCCATTAAATTTGTCATAATAAAATGTAACAAATGCAACAATGTACAAATTAGACCAAAAATATCTTAGCAGCAAATTATAGATGCACAAATTATTTAATACCAACTGAAATTGATAAAGAAGGAATCAATAGGAATAATAATTGATTATAAAGTGTCCTCCTGAGAATTACCATAGAGAATCAGCAACTAGAGTTTTCTGTCAAATAATTTGTAATTTAAGTGTTCTGTTTCCCCATTTCTTGTGGTTGAAAGTAGAGTTTATGTACCCTTCTTTGCTAAAGTGTTTAAAGACATGGATTTTTTTTCTGAAATAATATAAATTCAGCCCTGTCTGTATGCAGTATAACTAGAATGATTGTTTTAGGTCTCTCTTAGTGTTCTAATTCAATTGGTAGAATAATCAAAGAACAAGTAATCTTAGTGTTAGAATTTTAGGTTAATAATTTAACCCAATATCCTCTATAAATTTAATACTTACAAGGTGGTTAGCCCAACTTTGAGAAGTTTGGAACAATTGAAAGTAACTGAACTCCACATGGAGGAGTAAAACTAATGCTGACTTTGTTATTGAGCTATCTAAGCAACCAACATAACTAATCAACATAATAGCGAAGTTGCTAGTTAGTTGATGGGAAAAAAGTACTCCTTAAAACAACTATAATAACAACTAGAATTAAAAGTGTAAAAAGCTAGGTTTTTTTTTCACTCTCATTCAATTGTATTTAAAAAGAAAAACTGGTTACTGTCAGTATTCCATTAGTTATTGCCATGGTCTAAATAGTAGTTGCCAACTACTTGCCAATTTGAATTGAAAGTAAATATATAGCTATGGGTATTCTTTTGTTTTTAGAAGAGTGACTAACTTCCACAGAAACACAAACTTTTTAATGTTGCTGGAGTAGTAGATAAGTAGCTCTTATGTAAACAGGATAATAATTCTGTAACAGTTGATACTAATTACATGATCAAAAAAGATTTATACCAACATAAAAAAGTGTATCAGCAGCCGTTGGATTTTAATTAAAGAAAAATGAGAGAAATGGCTACATGTTACTAAACTCCAGAAGGAAGAAAAAACAAAACATCTGCATATAGCTATTGGGAAGAAAGAATTTCAAAGAATATACATAAACAGAACCATGAAAGTGTGTGTGAATGTGTGGGTATGTTAAACAGCCAGATTTTATACAATCCATCTGTGTTGTCTTATGTTTGGACCTTCTTCATTCTTTCTGATAAAGGATATAACTAATATTAGAGCTAACATACTTTGACTGTCAGCATTATCCACATTGATCTTTCATTTTAGAAAAAATAGTCACTAGAGAATGAGTTATTATCCATATCAGCACTGTCTCCTGAGAGCTGCAATATTTAGTTTGACTTCTATTGTACACCTCCCTCCTGCCCTTATACATGCACAGACACACCCCCACACACCCACACACCCATACATACACAAACACACACACACACACACACACACACACACACACACACACACACAGACCGCACCCAAGCTTTTGTTAAACTGAAGTTCAAAGAAAATGAGGAGAGAGTAAGGAACTAAGGAGATGAAAATCCAGCTTTTTCAAGAAATTTAATTAGAATTAAAAGTAAGAATAATCATAAAATGCAGTTTGAGGTTTGTCAATGGTTATAGTTTCCATATTATCAAAATATAATCATAGTTTGAAATGGGAAAACTTAAAAGTCATAATTTTCAGTTATGTGACATTTTCATAGCTTATTTTTAGGATTAGAAATTGCTGTGCATACTTTATCTTTTCAGTCTTTACAGTAACTCTGGGAGGTAATTGTTATAGCAATTATGCCTCTTTACAGTTGAGGATACTGAGTCTGAATGAGATTAAGTATCTTCACTGGTGCCATCCATATAGCTGCAATATGTCAAGCAGTGGGAGGTAATTGAAGGCATCATAATTCATGTTTTTTAAACATGTTTTTTTTAAACATAGTTATTGGATAAGTCTTAAAAATCTTCAACTTATACAGAAAATAAAAAACTAAATACATATGAGTGTAATAGAAATATATATGTACTATTATCAGTAAAATTAATAATAACAAGCTTGCTGAAATGGAAATAACACTGTATTTAAAGACAGGAGGCTTGTCTAGTCCTGAAACTTACTATTTCTATGAATTTAGACAAATAACTTAAATTCTTAGACTCTCAGCTTGCTTATCTGTAAAATGAGTTAGGCTCCATGTTCTCTAATTCCAATTCTAAATTTATAACCTGAATTGAACATGAAGTATATTGAAAAAAAACAATAAGAAAAAAAGAGAAAATGATGAATTCTAACTTTTCATCTCAAAGAATTTTGCTTTCCCTTACTCATAAATCAGTGTTTTTCAGTTCTTTTATTTTAGACTTGACCTGATTCATGCCATATTTTTAGTCAATAATCAGTGATTAATTCTACCTGAGTTTGAAGTTATTATGGATGTTCAATACAAATTTACACTATTTTTAGGCTCCCCAGGTTTCCTTTTCCCAGCAATCTTGATAGAAGTCAAATCCTTTGCTCAAATTCCTTTTTACCAGCCACCACACAATTTTCGTTTTCAGTCAAAATGGTGGATACACCATTAATTTTTGATCCCAGCTTTAATCAAATTTTCAGTAGTTTACTTTATTTGAAATACTAAAGAAAAGGTTAACTAGGGGTGACACTGTCTGTCTGTGTATACTTTTCATGAACTCATAATCTCCCCAATAGAATTGTAACATGTTCTCTTACTGTTCAAAGACCTCTCTTGTGTTCCCATTCAGCATAGGTTGTAGGGTCATATCTTCTATCCCTCATGACTAAAAAATTTGCTTTAGTTATTGGTTTTCACTAAATATTGAAAATAGTATGGCACTTTTGAAGCTAGCTACTGGCTATCTTTTTTAGTCAATTTAGATCATTCTGGCAAAACTTCCTTTTTGTTTAACTTTGTAAGAAAGGCAGTAGGTAGTATATACTAGAAAGAACAAGAGGTGTGAAGTTAGAGGATATGGCTTAATTACTGGTTCTGATGCCTAACAATCTGGTACATTTTGCCCAAGTCACATAATCTCTTATGTAGAATTAGGAGATTGGATCTACCTTTTTACTTTTAGCTTTCAATTCATGAGCCCCTGAACCTTTGGGGGAAGGGCAATCAGGATGATAAAAGGATTAAACATCAGACCAATATTTACTTATTAGAAAGAACTGAAGATATTAATTTGGAAGGGAGAAAATTTAGAGCTACTTTAAGTATCTTCAAGGGCTGCCTTATGGAAGAGGGATTAGGTTTGTTCTCCTGTAGCAAATGTTAAAACAGAACCAGAAACAGAGAATGGAAACTTGCAAAGAGATACATTTAGGCTTAATATAAAGAACAACTTCCATGGTAATCAGGCTGTATTACAGTTTCTAGAGCTTTTCATACTGGACTTTACAACATAAAGTTGTTTGGTTGTAGAAGGATTTCTTCACATTACAACCCAGAGTTGTTTGGCTGTAGAAGGATTTCTTGTTTAAATAGGATTATGTAGTTTTATAGATTTCTTCTAGTTCGTACATTCTGTACTTTCTAATTGGCTTCCTTACTTCTACTTTCTCCCTTCTACAATCTATCATTCATATTTTCCAATAATAATTTTCCTAAGGCATAGTTGTAATCATGTCACAAGTCAGCCTCCAAAACAACAACTAATTTAGGAATTCCATATTCCTTGTAGGGAACACACACACACACACACACACACACACACACACACACACACACACACACACACACACACAGATTCCGTTTGGCATTTAAGATCTTCTACAAATGAGTTGGTAACAGTATCTTTGCCAAGAAAACTACAAATGGGGTCAGGAAGAGTTGGACATGCCCGAAAAAAGCCTCTGAGCAATATGAACACAATCTGGCTTTAAACCCTCTGTTTACAAACTTATTTCATTTTGTTGGTCCTCATTCAATGTATGTCATAGTTAATGAATTAACTTTGTTCATAAACTTAACATTTTATATCTTTCCCATTTGCATGCCCATAAAGCTACCACATGCTGGAAGTAAAATGCTTTCATAGTTCTTCCTTTCAAAACTACTATCTGGCTTCTCAACTCAGCTTGGTACCACTTCCTTCCAGGGTTGTTGCTAGTTACTACCATCTTCAGTTGTTAAGGATCTTTTATACATATTTATTTTTGTAAATCTTGTACATTCTTAGTGCAAACTCCTATTTAATATAACAGGTAGAGATTCATTTTTGTCTTTGTATACCCAATGTTTTAGCAGTGACTTTCATTAAGTAGATTCTTAATAAATTACTATTGTTGAATTGAGTTGAATTATACCCCTCTACAATCTTTTATCCTATATTTAAATGAATTAATTATATATATTTTGTCCATGCATCTGTAGGGATATAATAAGCAACACTTAAATGGAAATCAAAGATTTGCAAAAGAAGGTTGCATAAATTTATAGCATTTGATCATTGCAACAACCTTTATGTTATATAAATTCCCATTTTACAGGTGAAGAAACTAAGGTTGAAGGAGGTAAGATGTCTTGGCCAAGGTCACACAACCAGTAAGGGCCTGAGTCAAAAATCAAAATCATGTATTTCTGAATCTGAATTCAGCCCTCTACTCATTTCTTGACATAGCTGTTTGGACCACTTAGACATTGTCTCCCTTCATGGAAGTAAAGCTCCTTCAACATTGTTTAATTTTTGTCTCTATTTTAAGTGCATAAACAAAAATGTCTCTAACATAATATATGCTAAAAAGGCCTCTTGATTGCTGATTGGGTTTAATAAGGTTTAATACCTTACTTGGTGATCTCAAAAGATCCCATGGGTTTAATTATCATCTCTGAGATCCCCAATCTGTCTATTCAATCCTAGTATTTCCACTATAGTCCTGAAACCATCTGCCTTGGTGATCTTTTGAAACAGATGGCTGATTTAGATGACTAAAACAGAAACTGTTCTCTTCCCCCAAACTCTTTCCTCTTTCAAATTCCTCTGATACCATCAAAGATACCAAAAACCCTCCCCTCTACCAGACATCTTGGTGTCATTTCCTAATGTTTCACTCTTTCACATCTAACTTTTCTATAAATCCCCTTCCTTTCACTCACAGTCACCAAATACATTTAAACCTTCTCACCTGAACTCTGTTGGCTTCTACATTGGTCTTCTTGTTTCAGGTCCATCTCCATTCCAAGGCAACCTTTATTCAATTAACAAAAAGGTTCCTAAAATCCAAGTCTGACCATGTCCCAATGCCTCATTATTACTTCAAAGGTCAAATAGAAACTTATGACATTTCAAGCTCTTCATAGTTTGGTCCCATTCTACTTTTCTATTCTTCTTATACTTATATACCCATTTTTACATGGTATGTTTTATCACATTGGTATTCAATAAATATATTTTAAAATTTTATTTATTTAATATTTCTTCCAATAGAATGTAAAAATAATTTTTATCATTCATTTGATTTTTAACCCCTCTAAGTATACTCTCTCCCACCATCTCTACAGTACTCCAACTATAGCATTATTACCCTTGTTAACTAAAGTATGGAATAAGGCAAGGTCACTTCATAATCTATTTATGTTCAGCCCTCCTAAGGACACTTTTAACCCTCTGTCCCCATTGTATTACAATCTTGCTTAATTAAAATATCTAGTAAAGTAAGATCATCTCAGGATTTTATTATGTATAGATCCTCTAAGTACTCTTCCCTCCCTCTGTCTCAATGGGAAATACCATGCTCATAACATCGATTCATATCTCATTAATACCCATATCCTCTAAATACAATCCTTTCCACTATATATAACTCTCATTAACTTCAATCCTGGCCAAAGGCTCAACATTATTATGATCATAACATTCCCATACCCTCATTCTAAGTATTTTGCTTTTAACTACCCTAATTCTCAAGAGTTATTAGTTTTATTTTCACTTGTAGAAATGCATACCGTTTAATTTCCATGATGAGCCTTTTCCCTTTTCCTTTTATGATGCATATGAAGACTGAATGTTCCATTCAGTTCTGGTCTTTTTATCAGAAAATTTTAGAATAGTCTGTTTCATTGAAAGTTCATCTATGGGTTTGGAGCCAAGATGGCAGAGTGAAGAAAGAATTTCCCAGAGGCTCACTTCCAAGAACCTCCAAAGGCCTTAAAATCATGACTTTAATTAAATTTTGGAGAAACAGAACCCACAGAAAGACCCAATGAGGCAATTCTTCAGCCCAGGGTTACTTGGAAGATCTGTGGGAAGGCCCTGCTCCACCCCCTGTGGAGGGGGTGGCAGTACAGCAGCAAGGAGCAAAGGAGTTCCAGACTTTCTGGTACAGCCTGCAAGGGCACCTGGGTCCCTGGGGGAGCCTGGGCACATGACAATGGAAATGGTATCCAGACCACCAACCCAGGGATCACCAAGGAAAACCTGGAAGATCAGTGAGAAAACTCTGCCAGAGTGAGCTCTGGAGCCCAGGCCAGGGTGGTCCTCAGTGCAACCCCTATTCAGGGAAATGGAAGCAGAACTCTGGAGCCATCCAACAGAGAACACCCAGCAGCTGCTTCCAGAGTTCTCAACCCATGGAAAGTAAGGGGGTGGGGGAGATTGTCTAGGTCTCTAAGCTATCCCTGGGACAGGACTTTTGCGCCTTGTCCTCATCCAGACCCTGGTTGCAATCTGCTCCCCACCTCAATGCCATAGAGCAGGAGCCCTCCTCACCCAGGGCAGAGGGGACTACTTGTGGTCATCCACAGACCAGAGGACAGGCCAGGAAAGCAGTCAGAAAACACTGAAAGAACTGAGGTCCTTGTGGGTGCATCTCTGTTGCATTCAAAAGCTTGGGAAGTAGTTCAAAACCAGGACACAGTCTAGAGAAATGAGTAAACAGAAAAAAATAATCTGACCATACATAATTAATTGCCTTGGTACCATGGAAGATCAAAACATACTCTCAGAAGATGACAAAGTCCAAACTTTCCAAAACCTCCAAGAAAAATAGGAGTTGTGCCCAGGCCATGGAAGATCTCAAAAAATGATTTTTGGAAATGAAGTAAATGGAGATAAATGAAAAATTGGGAAGAGAAATGAGAGCAATGCAGTAAAATCATGATAACCAAGTCAGCAACTTGGTCAAGGAGATATAAAAAACACTGAAGAAAATAACATGTTAAAAACCAGTTTAGGTCAAATGGGAAAAAAAACACTCCAAAAAGTTAATGAGGAGAAGAATGCCTTAAAAAGCTGAATTGACCAGATGGAAAAGGAGAGAAGAAAACTCTCTGAAGAAAACAACTCATTCAAATGTCTAAGGGTAGCTGATGACTTTGTCAAGAAACAATAAAAGAAAACCAAAAACAAATGAAAAACTAGAAGGAAACATGAAATATTTCACTGGAAAAACAATTGACCTAGAAAACAGATTCAAGAAAGACAATTTAAAGCTTATTGGGCTACATAAAAGTCATGACCAGGAAAAAAAAAAAGCCTAGGCTTCATTTTTAAAGAATTACTACAAAAAATTACCCTGATATCCTAGAAGCAGAGAGTAAAATAGAAATTGAGGGATCTCCTAAAAGAGATCCCATAAAAATAACTTCCAGCAATACTAGAGTAAAATTCCAGAACTTCCAAGTCAAAGAGAAAATATTACAAACACCCAGAAAGAAACAGTTCAAATATCATGGATCTCCAGTCAGGATTACACAGGATTTAGCAGTGACTAGACTAAGGTCTCATAGGGCTTGGAATATGATATTCCAGAAGGCAAAATAGCTTGTTATAAAATCAATAATCACCTACCCAGCAAAACTGAACATCCTCTTCCAGGGGAAAAGATGGATATTCAATGAAACAGGGGAATTTCAAACATTCTAGTTGAAATGACCAGAACTGAAAGGAAAGTTGGATCTGAAAGTAAAGAACTCATACGAAGCATAGAGAGGTTAGAAGGAAGGGGCAAATTATGAGGGATTTAATGTGTTGAACTGCTTGTATTCTTGCATGGGAAGAAGATACTGGTAATTCATATAACCATCTCAATAGAGCAGTTAGAAGGAGCATATATAGACAAGGCAAAGGAGATAACTGAATATGAGGTTATAATATAAAGATGGAGTCAGTAGATGAAAAAGGAATGTACTGGGAGAAAGGGAAAAGAGAGGTAGAATGGGGTCAGTTATTTCATGTAAAAGAGTTAAGAAAAAGCTTTTGCAACAGAGTGGAAGGAGGAAAGATGAGGAGGAATGAGTGAGCCTTCATTCTCATCAGAATTGGCTCAGAAAGGAAACAACAGATACACTTAATAGGGTATAGAAATCTATTTTACTCTAGAGAGAGAAAAAAGGAGAGGAAAGGGATGGAAGAAAGGGGACGGGGGAAGGGGGGCTATAGGTGATAGAGGAGAGGGAAGATCCTGGGAGAGGGTAGTCAGATACAACACATTTTTTTTTGTTTTTTGCAAGGTGATGGGACTGGGTAGCTTGCCTAGGACCTCACAGCTGAGTGGTTATTGAGTGTCTGTGGCGGGACTTGGGCTTGGATCCTCCTGGGTCCGGATCCAGTATTCTATCCTCCATGCCACTTGACTTCCCCATAACACAATTTTGGGGGAGGGATAAAGTGAAAGGAGGGAGAAAATAGAATAAATAGGAGTGGGGGGAGGAATAGATGGCGGGAAATAAAATTAGCAATAGTAAATGTGGGAAAAATATGGAAGCAAATTCTCTGTTATGATAAAGACTTATGACTTATGATAAAGAATGCAATCCATCCCAGAGACAGTTGATTAGAACACAGACTAAAGTACAATTGTTTTTCGTTTTTCTCACTTTCTTTTTCATGAGGTTTTTCTATTTTTATGGGGGAGGGGGTTAAGTTTCCTCTTACAACAAGATTATTTTAGTAATATGTATCCAAATAAATAAAAAAATAATAAATAAAAAAGTCCAAGTCAAAAAAAAAAAAGAAAAAAGAAAGAAAGTTCACCTTGAATTCTTGGCAGAGTCAGGGTGAAGGCTTTGTAGTATGAAGCTGGCATACACCTGGAGCTTTTCCTTACACAATGTTAAATGAAACTGATACACAGACGTTAAAGCTTCAGGTTCCACCAAATAAAGAGATAGAAGCAAATTTTCAACTATTGACATCGTGGAGGATCTTTCAGTGAAGGTCTGTCTCTTTGGGGGGGAAAGGGAGAGAAGAGAAGACACAGTGCAACCCAGGTCATGGTATGTAAGCAACAATTATGATATTAATTTTAAAGTTATATTTTCCTATAGGTATAGGGTATCTATAGGTGCTATAGGGTATCATAACTGTTAAATTTAAATGTTTGAAACAAAGGATATTATATTCCTGTCAGATTATTGAATGGATACTAAAAATTTAAAGGTGGCCTACATTCAGTTCATTACAGCAATGCCTTAGTAAAAATCATGATATAATCCTGACAACAGAAAACATGTTGGCTGACAAGTTACAATGCAGCTTTCTTAGGAGGGGGAGGAAGTAGAATCATAAACTTTCAAGTGTAATTACTGCAACAAAGTAGGTCACCAGTATGCTGAGTATTAGGATTCTGTTTTCTGCTCTATCAGCCAGCTTTATTGTCCATTTGGAAAGTCTGCCTGGTGATTCTTTCTGATTGGGCAGATGCAAATGACATCAGAGTAGAAGTGCAATAACCAACATCATTTTGTTTCTATTCTTTTTCTGAAAGCCAATTTGAATGATGGTACTATATGTTTTATTAATTTGAGGTATAAAATCAGGCAGATTTCTATGCCTAAAATAGGGGGGTTCATTGGCTTTCATCAAAAATAATACCTGGATTGGGAACAAATATATTCCCACATACAGTAATATTTAGAATAACAAATAAGTATCATCATCAAAAAAGTATATTCCTTTTGTAGGCTTGCTCACAACTCAGCTGCATGTGAGACTAGCTGTATATGTTAGAGACAAGCAATAAATTAGATTTTTTTGAAAAATATATCAAATCAAAATTTGGAAAGTAAATTCTAGGCATGTTCAGAGTAAAGAGGTACTATATACTTCTTTCCTCTTCTCCATTACTTTTCACCTTTTCTCCCTAACTCACCTACCCACCCCTGCCAGTATCATTGACCTAATCATTCTAAATAAGGAAGGAATAAAAGAATTGGATAAGTCTAAAGAGCTAAGGGAAAAAATGAAGTAGAGGAAAACATTTTTCACTATTTAAAACACACCCCTATTTACATTTATTGTATTTTATCTTTTAAAATTAAAATTATAATATGAATAAGGGACTTGCATAAGGAGCAAGTTATAGTATCCTTCTTTTTACTTGTGTCTATATTATTCCACATCATTGTCCAGCAATACAGAGACTATAACAATAACCTTTGCTATGAAAGATTTATTGACCAGATTTCAGAAACAGTAGCTTTTTTTAACTTACTTTTCCAAATTAAAGGGATGGGTGCAATCGGATCCATTTTTATCTGTATAATTGGATTGTGTTTTCTATACTTTTCTCTATTCTCTTTATTTAATTGTAAATTAACACCATTGATTAAAAAATATTTCCTACATTACAAAAATGCCATCAAGAGCCACATGTCTAATATTTTATGAGAAATTGCTGTACTTTTCACAGAGTGGCTTTTCCATCATTCAAAAAAGCATTTAGTAAATCCTTGCTATGGGTAAGGTATAATATTAGTTCCTAGAGATATAAATATGCAGAATGAAATAAGCAACTTGCACATTAATGGGGAAATAGGAAAGAAACAAAAGTACAATGAAAATATACAGTAATTAAATAGAGTGTGAAGTGAGGTCACTCACATAAGGGAATATATAGAAAGGCTTTATGTTGAAGGTGAGTTGAGAACAAAAAGAGGAATTGGAGATAAAGGTGAGGAAAACCTGAGGTATGAGAGAGGTAGACAAAGAGCAAAGGCATGGTGATGGGAGAATGCAGTATTAAATGTAAGGATTAGGAAAAAATGAGCCAAAAACAATTTGTCTGGGTTTTAGAGTGTCCAAGATAGAATAATATATATGAAACTGAAAAGACATTTTGGACCCATGTTGTAGAGGCCTTTAAAAGTCAAATCGATGACTTTTTATTTTAAAATAGGGATATTAGGGGAGTAACAATAGATGATTGAGTTGGGGAAAGAGATAATTAGAACTTTGCTCTAGGAAAATAAAATTAACAAATTTGTGAAAGCTAAATTGAGGAAAGATTTTAGGCTGGAAGATAAGAAGGAAGCTAGTGCAATAATCTAATTGAGAGATGAGAAAGACCTGAAAAAAAAAAGAGTGGACAATGTTTGAGTAAAGAGGAGAAGTTAGATGAAGACACCTTGTAGAAATATATATATATGTATGTATATATATATATATACATACATATATATATATTTCTACATAATTTGTCATCTGATTGATTCTTCAACATTCCCTAACAATAATCAAGGTTTACCCTGAGGTTATAAACTTGAAAAACTAGAGGAACAGGGAAAAAAAGAGTGAGTTTTGGGGAAAATATGTCTTCCTTTTTGGATATGTTAAGTTTGAGGCATCAGATATGAAATATTCTATGGACAGTTATATGGGACTGAACTCAGAGGAGAGTTGGTATGAATATATTCATTTATGAGCCATACATTATTGTACAATCATTAGTTGTGTATGAATCTTCATGACCATGTGGACCATAGTATGCTATGCCTCTCTGTTCTCTACTATCTCCCAAAGTCTAAGATCATATGTTCCATACTATCTGTTCATCTCATTCTCTACATCTCCTCTTTTTGCCTTCCATCTATCTCAGTATCAAAATATTTTCCAATGAATCCTTTCTTCTCATTACATGGTCAGTGTATATAAGCTTCAATTTCACTATTTGACATTCCAATGAGTAGTCAGAATTAATAACTTCAAGTATTGATAGATTGATTTGCTCTTTGTGCTATCCAAGGAACTCTCAAAAGTCTTCTCTGGATCACAATTTGAAAACATTAATTCTGCAATGTTCATCTTTCATATAGTCCAAATCTCATAGTCACCCATTATTATTGGAAAAACTAGCTTTGATAATTTAGACCTTTGTCAGCAAGTTAACATCTCTCCTTTTTGGTATGTTAGCCTGACTTTTCATACCTTTCCTTCCAATGAGCACATGTCTTAATTTCGTGCCTGCAGTGACCATCTGCAAGGATCTTTAAGCCAAAGAATATAAAATTTGACACTGCTTCCATTTCTTTTCCATTATTTGTCAGGAAGTAAAGGCACCAGAT
This sequence comes from Macrotis lagotis, assembly GCF_037893015.1. NCBI lineage: Eukaryota > Metazoa > Chordata > Mammalia > Peramelemorphia > Peramelidae > Macrotis > Macrotis lagotis. The sequence goes on from NC_133666.1 coordinate 276,217,875, forward strand.
GCATAATCTTAGTTTTTTTTTTTTAATGTTAAGCTTCAGGCCAATTTTTTTTTCCTCATCAACAAGCTTCTGGTATCATCTGTATAATATGATTATTGTTGTTTCTTTTTTTCAGATTAAAAAGCATTTTTTAGTATTTATCCTGGTGAAAGACCTTTACTTAGCGTTCACATTGTAGAAAGTGCCATTGCAGGTGTACAGAAAAAAAGAACTCATCTGGGTTATAAAATCATGATTTTTAAAGCTCCAAAATGCCACATCTTAAAATAATTATTGTCTATACTGCAAAGTACCCAGGAATTTTTAAAATTTAAAATTTAAAAAATTACTGTAAACATTCAATTATATAGATGTTTGAAGAGAAGCAGAATAGGGAGAAATAGGTTTGAAATATAAAACACTATTTTATAGACAGAGCAAATTTATAATAAAGATTTCCCTAGAAATCCCTTATAAAGAATCAGAATGGTAGCTCAGTAGTCTTTTTCTGGGGTCTGTGGCTATGTAGACAAGGAACTAACATTAGAAAGCTTCTTGGGTATGGTGATTATTACAATTTCTCCTAATAATCTTAATTCTAGTTTTTGATTCATCCAGCCTGCCATTCTCAATCTTGAACCAATCATTTATTTAATATTTGATTCTAATCATTTGGAACTCCCTTGCTTTCTCCATAATTTAGCAAATATCAGTAAATCTCTAGTTCTTCTGCTTCTTCAAAAATTAACCTTCATGAATCACAGAAGCCTTGCTTGCAAAATCTTGAACATAACCTTCCTGTTATATGAAATGTGTGTAATTCTTTAGCAACATAAACATTTTTGGCACTGTCCTTCTTTAGGATAAGGATATAAGCTGACCTTTTCTAATGCAGGGACCACTTTTGAGTTTTCCAAATTTGCTGACATTTTTAGCACAATATTTTAACAGCATCATTTTTAGGAATATAAATAGTTTTACCAGAATTCTGTCACTAGTCTTATGTTAACAATGTTTCCCAAGGCATACTTGACTTCACTCTTCAGAATATATGGCTTTTTGTCTTTAACCCTACCATTGTGGTTATCAGTGATTTTAAACTCTTTCCTGTACAATTCTAGATATTCTTGCCATTTCTTCTTATTCTCTTCTACTTCTGTAAAGTTCGTATCATTTTTGTATTTTATTCTTCCCATTTTTTTCATGAAACATTCTTTCTAAAACTCCAATTTTTCTGAAGAGATCACTTGTCTTTTCCATTCAATTGATTTCTTCATTTCTTTGATGTGCTAATTTAGTCTTTGATCCTGTTTGAAAGTAATTCAATTTGTCTTTTGCATTGTGCCAGAAATTAAATCAACTAATATAAAAGAAGCTATTTTTCCTAAAGGGGCAGCATGTTTGATGCATTCCAAAGGGAAACATAAAGTCAATGGAACATGCCAGGGGACACAGTAAAATTATAATGGAACAATCACACACATTTTACAGGTTGATGAAATAGATAAATCTAACAGATCTCTCTGTAGAACAAAAAAGTAACTATCAATTATATTATTTGGCTAGCTTATCTATTTCACTTTTGGAAAGAAAGGGAAAATATATAGAATTATTTTATTTATCCAGATCTTATTCTGTCAAGTATAAACAAAGATTTATAGATCTCTAGATTCAAATAAATACACACTCATATGCTGAAGTAAATTGTTATTAAATTAGGATTTCTAGATGAATTTTATTTCCTCATATTCTGAAAACCATTTTCTTAGAGGCTACTGCCATATTTCCTTTGTCACTTTGTTTTTCTTCATCTGATGACTAATTTCCATAGGATTTGAATGTCTCCTAGAAGAGAGATGATTCCAATATTAAAAGGAAGGAATGAGGATTAATAATGTATTTTACAGTGGGAAATGAAATGGAATAAACGTGATATTGAGAACTGATTGCTTCACAAGATAAAAGGTCATTGCTTTTTTTTTTATTCCTACTCCTTCCCCTTTGTGTGTTGTTTTCCTACTAGAATGTAAGTAACTTTTAGAGAAGACCTAAATAAGGCCCGTCTTATGTGCATGTTTTTCTTCTCCCAGAATTTTAACACAGTGCCTGGAATATAGGAAATATTTCATAAATATTTTCTCTAGCTAATGAGATCCACTGAAGTTTTTCATGATTGGTTATGATTTAAGTTTTTAGTAAGCCCATTTGTAGAAATAGAAGACTACTGTCTTCTTCACAAATATTTAATATCATTATCAGTGTTCTTATCCACACTAATGGAATTCTCTTCTTATCAGCTTAAGGACCAAGTATCAACTTGATAAATGTGTCTGTGTGACCATATGCCATATAAATGAATGCCACATTATTTCTTGATTTCTTAAAGTTTACTTTCTACTTTTTTTTATTTGTGTATATATTTGTATTTTACATTTTTATTATCAGCATGATGCTGAATGCATTAAATATACAAAATTATAGATCCTCTTGAATGAAATCTGTAATGTCTTAGTATTTGGGGAAACCATCCATGTATATAATCCAAGTGGATGAAAAAGACTTTTGTTTGAATAACTTTGATACTCAGTTGAGTAAGAAATCTATAGTGTTTCATTGTCAGTAAGTTTATGTTGAATAGAAATTTGAGATATACTACATGCTCATTTCACAAATGAAGAGGAGGAAAACAGGTTAAAAATCATCTAGTCTTTTTTATTCACTCCAAGTTTTTCCCTTGAAACAAAGACCCATAAATTTCACATTAACATTCTTCTTTAACATTTTATCATTACAGATCATAAAAAAATTCATCTTCAATGAATCAAAGTTGAGGATCATGCAACTGACAATGGAAGTGGATAAATGTAAAATGTATAGCACATTATAGAGAAGGTCTCATTCAATAGATATGGCATAATAGATGTGATTTAAAGAATGAACATATAACTGGAAATTAAAGGGAGTCCATGTGCTCTCTTGTCATCTAGTCAATTTCAAGAGACCCAAGGAAGATTTGAATCTTATAAAATGAACTTGTGGTGAATTTATAGAGGACATGGACAAAAATAACATAGGGTAGACCATGAATGAATTATGTTCTACATCACTGAAGGAGCACCCATACCAAGACCCATCAGAGTATATTTTTGAAATATCTTTCCACATTTGCATAGCATTTAAAAGATTCCTTCAAAACATTTTAATATTTTACCTCATTTTAAAAAATTGAATTGACCTAATTAAGCATAATTTATGACTTCTAATTTTTAAAGGAATGGAAAGAAAAATTCATGAATTAATATATCTACCTAGAGAAATTATTGGAGGCATCAGGATTAGAACTTAAAACAGTTGAAATCTTATAGGATACTTGATAACTTGCATCTTGCTTTTCCCATTACCTCATACATAAAGAAAAGATTTGTTAAGATGTGATTTTATTTTTCTTCTGTAATTTTAACATTTTTGAAGTTGCTGTAAATCTAGCCAATAGAAAATATAACAGTAACCCAGTCAGCCTCTCCCAGCCCCAGTTTCCTCATCTGTTAATTGAAGGAATTGGTCTAGATGTCCTCAAAGGTCTTTTCTAATTCTAAACCTAAAATCTGTCAAATTTAAATGTCAGAGTTTGTTGTTATAACTTTATATATTAAAAAATGCTGTTAATATTGTGTATATGAAATCCTTAGGCAAAGATGTTTTTATTACCAAATAATTTATCAAAGTAGTACTCTCAATCTAACGCAAAATGCAAAATTATATAGCATTACCCAGAAAATTTCAAATGCTAGTTTTAACTACAACTACTTGAATAAAATCAGGAAAAGTGATTTCAGGTTCTTGAGCTATTTGGTCAGACAAATAGATTATAGAGATCATATTGATGGAGAATAGTAATACAAGCTCTCAATGGAAACATAGACATCAATCAACAGATTTGAACTGAGAGCAATGTAAAAAGTCATTTTTACTTCCTAAACTGCTGAAGGGCAGTATGGCAAGGATGTACCTAGTTACCACTCTGAAATCTCAATTTTCACTTATATACTCTTGTAATAACCTTTTAAAATAACTAAAATTCTTTATTAAATGCAAATTTAACTGTGATAAATGAAAGACTCTCTGGTGGACCAGCAATTACTTATATTCATCAAGAACATCCTTTCTCCAAAGGGCTCATTTACACATTTGACAGTGAGTATTTGGGGACTGAGAAAGTCTTGATGCACACCTGCTTATTGGAAATGCCAACCCAGCCATAGCACCAAGAAGACTTATGCTAAATGTGAACAGAACACAAGGGGATTTTATTATTTATGTGCCTAATCTCTCCAATTATGCAAACAGGATGCATAAACTAGTTTAATAGCAATATGTTTCTCATTTTATTGAATTTCTGACAATTTGGTTGGATTGATTTTATGAATTTATATCATTCAGTGATGGATTACTCTGATTCTTTCCTCTTCTGGGTATCTTAGAAGGTAGCAAATTTAAGAAAGCCCAATTACTGTTAACAATCATGTCATATACTTATTTGACTGTTTTATTAGTGGTAAACTTTTTTTTAAACTTAAACCAAAACCCACTTTTAAATTCAATATATTTTTCTTCTACATAAAAACGATAAAGCAAAAAAGAGAATAAAGCAACATTTGCATATTAGAATACTGGGAAATATATGAACATATTTTTAAAAAGTTAGCAAGGGCGGCTAGGTGGCACAGTGGATAGCCAGCCCTGGAGTCAGGAGTACCTGAGTTCAAATCCGGCCTCAGACACTTAATAATTACCTAGCTCTGTGTGGCCTTGGCCAAGCCACTTAAACCCATTGCCTTGCAAACAACAACAACAACAACAACAACAGAAACCTAAAAAAGCTAGCAGTAGTGCAAATAAAAAATGTCATTGAGTTAAGCCACTCTAAAGTGGAAAACTCAATGAACCAGAGCAGAATCCCATTTTCTTAAATTTGGAAGGATGCATTTAGTCCAATGTGATATAAGAATCAGCTCTACAACTTTCTCACAAAATACAGTCTAATGTTTATCTGATGAAGTCTGGTGAAGGAGAATCTACTAACTTCAGAAGTAACTTATTTCAGTTAAGAATAGATCTAATTGTTAGAAAGCTTCCCCCTTCCACAAAAAAAGATCCTCTTCTAGTTCTACATGCTGATCTTAGTTTTGTCCTCTGATACCAAGCAAATATAAACTCTTTTTGACATTTTGTCTGATATTTAAAAGATAGTTATCATATCTTCCTTAGTCTCTTATCAAATTTAAACATTTTGAGTTTCTTTACCAACTCTTTGTATGTTAGAATGTAGAATCACAGTTCCTAACCTATGTACTTACAAAATCCATGTTGATGTTGTTCAGTCATTCACTTATATCCAACTCTTCATGACCCATGGACCATTGCATGCCAATAATGTCCATGGGCTTTTCTGGAAAAGGATACTGGAGTGGTTTACCATTTCCTTCTCCAGGGGATTAAGGAAAACAGATTTTAAGTTATGCTTCAAGTTCCTTATCCAGTCACTTAGCATTAATCATTGAATGGACATTGGCTCAGATAAACTGAAACATGCAGGTGCCAGAAATCTAAACTACTGGATCATCTTTGGTCTTGGGACTCCTGCCCTGGTTATTCCATGGTTGGACTAAAGAGTAAATCAAAGTTCTTACTGTTCTCCTTCTGCTCCTGGTCTCTAGAGATGCACAGCTACATTTTCAGAATTTTCTCCTTTCTCATTTCACAGCTAGGACTCACATTTGCTCATGACTAGTCTTCTCTACTCTAGATACATGACCTATAACTGGGTAATAGTTTACAGATCGTACACATTCCTCGGCCTTGCACTAGTATAGTAAATTTCTGACATCCTTTTCCATCCCAGTGCTTTCTGCCATGATGCCCTATCTATCCCTGAGTGTTGTTATGGGCCCTGCTACTGCAACCTCAGTTGGAAAAATGACCCATTGAATTTTTCTTCAGTTTAAAAATTCAAATTTGGTCTGATATATTTTCTACATCACTGGGGGGGAGGAATGCTAAGAGAGTTAAATAAAATGTTCCCTCTCACTACACCATGATGATTCCACCTCCCATCCTTACTTTCTGTATTGTCAGACTTCAGGAAGCAGCTAACTTGTTACCACAGAAATGTATAAACTCTGAAGAAAGTGACTAAATTATATTAATCATTTTGGATGATTCCCAGAGGTTTTGTGAATTTTAGTGGTAATTTTTCCCTATATGCATGGCCATATTAACTCCTTTGTATGCAATACTATCATTAAGTACCCTTTTTGCAAATGGTATCATGGCTCTGAAAAGGAATTCCCTATTGACCAAATTCCCATCTTTCCTAGTGTACATCTCCTCAATGGCAACTAATGTATATAATTCCATTTACTTAATTGTGTTTGATACTTTGGATAGTTCTGTGAGAATGAAGTAGAGCTCTATGCAGCTGCAGAGTAAGTTGGGAAATTTGACTTATTGTACTCCCCAAACAGAAGTTGATCTATTTATTCAATTTAGTTCCTATTTTATATGCATTTTTCTCCATTGCTTGCCTTTGTCTTATATCAAACATACTCTAAATGTAGATAATCAATTACCAAGTATTTTAAATTACTATAAATAAACATATATAAAATATACATATGCATATGTATTGATACATATATGTTCATATATACTTATATAAATATACATGCATATATATGTATGTGTATATATGTAAATAAAATTGTATATATATATATATATACATATATACATTTAATATTGCCAAAGCTAGTACACCCCCCCAGTAAATGATATGGGTAATTCTGATGAGTGAGTTTAGTTCCTGACTAAATTCAAATAATAATAATATTGATAATGATGAGTATATCCATGATATGACAAACTAATGAAGGGAATAAGCAGTTTTCATCATCCACGCTTGTGCTAGGCACTGTTCAGTGTATTTTTAATAAATCTATCCTCACAAAATCCCTAATGCTCTGATTTTCCCCATTTAACAATTCATGGAGACTTACCCAGGATTGCATAGCTACTAATTGTCTGAAGCTAGATTTGAACTCATTCTAAGAATTTTATCTACTATTATCAATTGCCTAATAATGACATAATAATTGATGAAAAGGGATATTTATACTAGCAACTTAAATGTTCTGACTTTTTATATAGATTATTTTATTTGCTCCTCCCCACCACTATGACTGTAGGGCCAGCCTAGTAGAACTAAAATGAGTTTCCTGAAATTTGGAGCTAGAGCCCTTTTTTGGGTCGTACCCAGGTGTGTGCCACTAAATGTTTGACAATTGAGTTCCTGGACTGGGGGATGGGGGTGGAGAATATACACACACACTATTAATTCTATACAATTAACAAAACAATAAATCAATCCCTGATTTGTAAGGATCCTGGATTTCTCAAGTCTTGAGCTACTTTCAACACACCCGTACTTGCCTGTTCTTGACTGTAGTCAGTGCCTTGTTATCATTAATGCTTAACATTAATACTTGAAGAATTTTTGCTTCTAATATAATGCCTCACAAATTATTAAGTTCTTAATAAAAACTTGTTCATTAAATGACTAACTGGAAGTGACAACAGATGCCTTGTCAGCTCAGCAAGATTGATATTCACTTTCTCAAATGGAATAGTGCCACCTCAGTAAAGTGTTAAGAGCTCGGGACTACCCAGGATTTGAAGCTGCAAAGTATGTGGGATATTATCTAGACCAATTCACTCATATAATAAATATAGAAACTGAACCAATCAATAATGAAGCCTCTTTCCCATATCACACACATAGAATTTATATTTAAACATAGGTTGTCTGACCAAAAAATCAGTGTTTTTCTATCAGTTCAGGCTGAGATTTTCGAAGTTGAAGAGGTCAAATCTATCCTCACCTTTCTATGTCAAAGTCATAGCTGCAGTGCTAACCTTACTTATATGTGTCCAGTGAAAACCATTCCTAGGCAGTAGGGTAAAGGTGAGGGAGTAGTGTTCAAGTTGATAGTATAGTGGAAATAATTCAGAAAATCAAGCCTGGTGTCTGAAAAGCACTGAGACCAAAGGGACTTAAAGGGGTGAGTAAATTATTTGCTGATCAGAGAACCAATACCACAGGAAATCACCAGTAAATAAGGGGTTTAAAGGGCAAAAATGTCAGGGAATTGATTATTCAACTAAAACCAAGTCTCTTTATTGGAACAGTTTGTGTGTTTCCTTAGGCTTGATTATTTTCCTTTTTATTTGTCTGGAACCAAATGGAACAAAAACATCTCTACTCTTTGTTTTACTCTTAACTTACTAATTCCCTCTAATATCTTCTTGAACTTCCCTATAGATGCAACCATAATTCAATTTCATACTGAGTGAAATGAAAAGCTGAACTAAAAACCAGTTTCTATAACCATAGAGGACACAGAATTATCAGAGCAATAACTACAATAACATGGACAGATAACTATAATGCATAATAATGTATGATAAATAGAGGAACATCTTTTTCTTCTCTAAATTAATATATGGGAACTTGGAAGAAAGTGATGTCATAGAATATTCCTAGAGGAAAGGACATTAGAGTTGACTTTAAAAAATAAATTCAACAGGTAGCAAATGGCATAAATTATCTATTTATACATCTTTCTTCTGTCTGTCTATTTACCTATATGGATGTATATAGATGGTCTTCATTACTGGGTATACTCTCACTGATAGTTCTTCACTCAAATGAAATCATAGATAAGGACAATGAACTTGTAGTATTAATCTTAAAGCAGCTTGCATACTCCCTACAGAACAGATCCTCCTACTCACCCCCTGCCAAATGAATATGTTGCAGTTTGCTATGGTAGTTGCTAAGAAAGCATGGATATGAAAGGACTGGTACATGAGTAAATTGATAAACTGGTGTTTTCCAAAAAATGCTCATATCTTAAAAGGTCTTATGATAAAGTATGTTAATCTAAATGATATTTGAATAGGAGATCTTACCTGGTTCACAGGAGAATTAATGGAGTGGCAAATCAATCACAACATGTGTTATAGTTTATTGGCCTTTAAAATCATTATTCAATTCTATTTTATTTTTCAGTTTCAAAAGAAAGGAAAAGAAAAAATATGTACTCCAATTTACACTCTGAGTGAATCAGTTTTTATCTGGAAATAGATGGCTGTTTTTCATCAAGTCTTGGAATTGTGTTGAGTCATTATGAATTTTATTGTTTTTAAAGATCATATAGGTTAAAGTCAACCTTTTTTCTAGGCAGTAGCTAGGCTCCACATGTAATAAAATCAATAGTTTTTTCATATTTTGCAAAGGGATGCCAACATTTCTCTACTTATTTAGATAACATTTCATTTTCTGCCTCTTACTTTTGGTTGTTGTACCTTGGATTCACTTAGTACCAACTCATTTACCACCTTCATTATTTCTTTTTTTTTTTCTGTTTTTGTTTTTTATGAGGTGAATGGGGTTAAGTGGCTTGCCCAAGACCACACAGCTAGGTAATTATTAAGTGTCTGAGGCCAGATTTGAAACCAGGTACTCCTGACTCCAGGGCTGGTGCCCTATCCACTGCACCACCCCTCACCTTCATTATTCTAATGTTTTGCAGATTAGGATGATTCTTTCAAGTTTTAGCCATTTCATAACAATTGGTTGCTTGAAACTATCTATAGTGACTTCCATGTTTCTTTCCTCTGATGCCAAATAATCTTCCATCTAAAAATAACACATCCAAGGTTTGTAAATAAGAGAATTTATGAGGGTCTGAGAGATGTTCTTCATGTTCCTTCTCTACAGGACTGCAACTTTCTTTTCCCGAGGCTAACCACTTCATTTGAGGCATTATTTTTTTCCCTCTCATTGACTTTCCTATAAAATCCTAGGTTATATTGCAAGGGTTATCCAAACTTTTTTCTATAATGATTTTTAATCATAGTCAGCAGATTTGTATGATTTCCTTTTCATAATAACCTCAAGAGATAGACCTATCTGTTTTTTTGGGGTTTTTTTTTGCAAGGCAATGGGGTTAAGTGGCTTGCCCAAGGCCAACAGCTAGGTAATTGTTAAGTGTCTGAGGCTGGTTTTACACTCAGGTACTCCTGACTCCAGGCCAGTGCTCTATCCACTATACCACCTAGCCCTCCCTAGACCTATCTGTTTTTGACAAAGTAATAGAATGCCTAAATATTCTAAACTTTAGCAAATCATAGATGCAATCCTCATTTATCCAGAGCAAGTCAAAAAGTCATTATCAAAGCATGGCATAAAAATGATGAAGAGGAAGAGCCACATACAATTATGGTAAATTTTTAGTTTCCAGATGCAGAGTAGTGAGTGAAAAAAAATGTGCATGCTTGCATATCAGGAGGAAATAATCTCATTATAGCTCAATTCAACATCAAGTTCCCAAACATATGTGCTTCTTTGTTATCAAGGTGCTGGGAAGGCAGAACCTTTTCTCACACCGAAGAACAGCAACATTGATGAATGATGCAGTTTCATTTTTGTACATTAGCTTTATCCTCAGAAGATTAATACTAAACAAAATGTGTTCAAAATTCTTCTTTTGCCTTAGGGCAGAAGTCTCCTCTTTAGTCTTTTAACAACTCAACCTTTATTTCTCCTGTTATAGAAGGAGCACATTTTATTATGGCATGTCAGGAAGACTTTTTATCAACATTGAATTTTCCTCACATATGAAAGCTGCTATTTCTGGGCTCCCTGTAATATTTGTGCAAATAAAACTTACCTAAGTGAGCAAAAATAGAATTATTGACTGTAAGTCCTGGAAGGTACCTTAGAGATCATTGAGTATAGCCCCCCTTTTTTAACAAAAGAGTAGACTGGAGAAAGAAAAAAGTTTCAGAGGAGAAATACATTATTTCTATGTCAGACTTATAAAAGATTTAATAAATGACAAATCTTGGAGCATGTTTGTAAATGTATATATAACATTTCCCCTGGACTGATCCTCAAAATTTATACTCCCATTTATAGAGTCTACAAAGATAGGTACTATCCTTTACTTTTGTGGGGGGATAATCCAGCAAATGGAATTTACTATCACTTTAATTCACAATCCCCATCCCTATCAGTATATTGTTCTTCAGTTATTTCAATGTCATCTAAGTCTCTATGACCCCAAAGACTCCAGAATGCTTCACTATCTCCTACTCCAGTACATTTTACAGATGAAGAACTGAGGCAAACAATGTTAAGTGACTTGCCCAATGTCATATGACTGGAAAATGTCTGAAGTCTTGAATTGAACTCAGGTCTTCCTGATTCTAGGTCTGCCACTCTATCCATTGTGCTACCCCTCTGCCTCTCTCGCTAGCATTTAGCAACCTGCCAATGGACAATTCTTATCCAAAACATTTACTACGTCAGCTAGGTAACAAGGTGATAGAGCACCAGACCTGGAATCAGGAGAACTGAGTTCAAACCCAACTTCAGACACTTAATAATTAATCAGCTCTGTGACCTTGGATAAGTCATTTACCTCCATTGCCTTGCAAAAAAACGAAACAAAATAAAAACAACAAAAAAATTTACTAGGCTGGTATTAAAAAGAACACTTGGAAACAAATAATCCTGCCCACAAAAATCACTTGCATCCCCTCTTCCCCAAATATATACATATGCATATAGATTGCCTTCCTTCAATGCCTATATAATCTTCTCAAAGTGAATGAATAACTAACTGCTCACATTGTGGTTTGATGGTAGGATAACACTTTTATGCTGCTTTTACCTTGTAATTATATTCTAATCTCTGTCTCACCATAATAACTAAGTCTTTTTGTATGTAGTGTAGCATGGGGAACTCTTTTCCTTTCACACAGAATCAAAGTATTACTGATAGGAAGGACTGAGGGATCCATCTAATCCAAGACTTTTAATTTTACATTTTAGAAAACTAGAAAGCTTAAGTGATTTACCCAAAATAGTAAGTGACAGGGACTGGATTTGAACCTGGGTTCTTTTTCCTCTAAATTTAGGACTTTCTCACTGACTCATCACTGCTTGCTATTATGCTACAGTACTTTATCATATATATGAAATACCACATCATATATATATACATATATATATATATATAGCAATTTTTCTAGGTCTCTATAAATACCAATTTAACATATCAGTATTGTGGCTATTAGCATATTTAGTGTTTTCCTTTTTTAAATTTCTCTTACTTTACTTCTTTTCTTGGCTGTTAAGAGTTCTGCTCTTTTAATTAAACATATATTCTTATAACGTGCTAATCAAAATTAAATCAATTCCCAACAATGAGTCATTTTGCTGTTGTAATTAAATGAATATTTTTTTGAGAGCAGGGGTCAAGAGGAAATGTAGACTTGCCACCTAATTGTGTTTACATCTCAATTATTTAATCACTTAACAAGTGTTAATAAGAATGTTCTCTCAGCTATATAGATGTGGACATTCTAAGGTCTGTGGGATACAAAGAAAGAAAAAAATAAGTGAAACAAGGAATTGAATGACAACATACCAACGCTATGTACAAGAAAGATGTAAGGAAGAGAAATTAGGAATATTCGTAGGGGGAAGGTACTAACATTAAGTGGGACTTCTTGCAGAAGGTAAAGACTCTAGCTGAGCCTTGGAGAAAGGCAGGTAATCTGGCAAGTTAAGATGAAGAGCAAGAACATTACAGGAATGGGAAATAGCTATCTTAAATGCTTCCGAGTCCAATAAAAAAGTAGTCTAAAATGAAGCTGTAATGTGTAAGGAAAAAAATGATTATTTTTTGGCTCATCACTTCTCTTTTCTGATTCTCATTTTCTTTCACTCTTCCTTACCCCATCTCCCTGACTTTTCACAGTTATATTAATTAGATCAAAACTTTGAATTCTCTTTTTTTTCTCCCCCCACTTCATTCTTGTTCCTATTTCACATATTTCTTTGTTCTTTCACTGTATTTTACCTTTTTTTTTTCTTTGCCTGTTAACAGGTCAGTTGTGAGATCAGATATTTTAGGAAAGCAGGGAAAAAATTCAAACAAAACAATTTTACTAAATCAGCTAGGCAATGTAGAAAAGTCCATAAGTATCCAAACAATATGTAAAATATTTATGAAAAATGTGTAATAAATCAAACTTTATGTTTAAATAATTTATTCAGAATCTCACATGTTACTAGCTAATTTCTATTTCAATTATAAAATTAAAATTCATAAGTCATTTTATGGTTTTGCAAAAAATATTGAGCTATTTTAAGATTTTATATTACCAACTTTTGATAAATATCATCATTGTACAGAATTTATAATCAACATAATCCCAGCATATTTAACATTTTATAAGATTTTTAAATGATTAATGCTTATATTTAAGTATGTTTGCACATAAAGATTCATTCTAAATTTGTTGAAATTAGTTTGTAGAGAAAGATAAAGAAAAGATCAGTTTTCAAACCTAAAAGTGTTATTGCTGCTGATTAGTTAGAACATCCATTTTTCACAGAAGAGTAGGAGTTACCTGAATTGAGACAAGTAAGATGACAGATATAGATTTATAACCACAACCCCTGACTTTAAAGGAATTCTACCACCTTTTGGGCTTAGTTTTAAGATATATTAATTAGTATATTGGAAAGTGACTGGGGTTTGCTTCCCCAGTTCTGGAGCATCTAATTCATTTTGCCTTTTTTAGGATTTATCCAAACATCCCAGATCCCTAACTTGTGTAGGGTATGTGAAACCAATTGCCTGCTTGAAATTCAGGAATACATCATTCAGGTTCCTTTTCATATGTCAGGCCATGGTGGAGAATTGGTATGATACTAATGTAAGGCTGCCTCCTTCTCCAGCTATTATATGAATTAACAAGTCCTTAACTTTATTTTAAACTTATCAATAATGATCTATAATAAGATCAACTCAGTGTGACGTTTTGTATCTGTCCCTTGAAATCTACAAAGTAGGCTAGCATAGTAACACAGCTTATTCTTAAAATATTCATGGCAATGAGGTTCATAAATGAATGAAAACTATAGATAGTACCCATAGGTTGAAATCATTATAAGGACTGCTCACAACAAGCAACACTAAATGATTATGAGAATCAAATTGCTTCATATATTTTATGAGTAGTTCTGAGAAGTGAATGACCAATAGTTAGTCATTGACAGAAAAAACAAAGGCTAGAATAATTATTAGTAAATGTAACTATCCCCCCAACTCATCAAAACTTCATGATAAAATGATGACAGGAGCAAAAAAAGTAACCGATCTATAGAAGATCTGATATATTGAATCAAATGAAATTGCTTAGTGACTTCCTTAATTAAAAACTGATGGTATAACAATACTTTTTCCAACTTGGCATTTTGGGGAAAAAAAGTGGAGAATAATCTAAACACTTTTCCACCTATCATCTCAGGTAAACAATATTCACTCAGAATCTTGGAGAAGAAAAGTAGTTAGGAAAGTGAAATGTTTTCATACATAGAATGCAAGCTTCATGAGGGCACGTACTTTTTTTCTTTTTCTTGGTATCGTCATTGACTAAAATAGTAGCACAACAAACTCATAGAAGTAGCATAAACAGATTAATGAAAACAATAGTTGCAAATAAATATATCATGCCTGACAAATAGAGAATATTTTATAAATGAGTTTTGGATAAATTGATGATTGAATGATGTAGAATTTCCCATCAATTCATTTTATATCTTCTATTAGATAACTTTTCCTTGGAAGAAACAAGAAGATAGGTAACCATTAAGGATTTTTATTAATAATTTTAGAAGAATATGAATTAATTTTTGAAAGATGTTTCTACTATTTTTATGAAATTCTAAAAGTTGTACATATTTTTGAAGCATTTTCTACATTTAAATGATAATTGTCGCATGAATAAGACAGTTGTCTCATGAATAATTATCATTAAATAAAACAACTATAAAAGTCTAGCCAAATGGTAGAAAATTAATTATTTAACCCAAAGACTTTTAAAGAAGTAAGTAAATTATGGCAAGTAAACACATCAAAAATTAAAAACAATTCAAATATGACTCAAAACATGTACTGTTTATTCTTATACAATAAAAATTACATTTCCAACAACAAGAAATAGTCAATGAAAATATGAGACTGTATCACTTTACTTAGTATATAGTGTCTCATAAAGATAATATCTTAGCCAAAATGATTAAAGCCAAAATCTCACAAGGGACTTGATTTTTTTTGTGCATGCTAACTTGTAAAATGATTATGAGAATACCATTATTGTTTTATTCTGCAAAGAACAGAACAATTGAAGATATTTTGAAAGAAGGAAAAAAATTTCTCATATCAAGGCAGGTAAATGTATTGAATTTTAAACCTAACTGCACAGATTTTGAGTTGAACAAAAAAAGAAAAAAAATGGTTTTGAGGCAATGGAACACAAAGGAATAAAAAAGATAAGGCAATGAACTACATTTTGGGAGCAGCTACTAGTTCTGTGGCATTTAAGGAGAGAAAATTGCAATGTATTCAGTTCCTGGTAGCTTAGAAACAACCAACAGTAAAATCACCTCAGGATGAGAACATTTGAAAGAAAAAAATCCAACTGGCTAGGGTCAGCATGTTGTGTAGGCGATGACTCAGAAAATGCCAGTATGCAAAAGAAATTCAATCCTGTCTCATTTGAGGAATGACAATATTATCCTACTGTGACCTTCATTTTGAATTATTGCTATGAATTCTAGAATTTTTTCCACTTCTTAAAAATTCAGGTAATCATTTTCTTCTTTTCTGTGATTTAAACCCTGCCCTTTCCCTCATAATTTTTCAGCTTACTATTGAAAGAAAAGTTAGAATATTTACCCAAATAAATCTCAAATTAATGAAAAGTGAGGAATAAAATCATCCATTTACAGAATGCTGTGGAGCTTTTACATGTATTATTATTTGTCCTTAATTTTTATTTTTATCTCAGGTTCTCAATTTTTTCCTTTTCTCCAAGCCTTATCTAGTTTTCATTTGATTTTCTGTTCCACTTTGACTCAAGAATCAGTCAATCTCAATGAAGCTCTAGTCCCTTGGCTTTATTATATTGCTTTTATAACTACCTGCATTTTCTGTAATTCCCACAAAAGGTTTATTCTAATCACACTCTGAAGCCTCTTGAGCACTTGTGTGGTAATGACACAATCATGCTAAGCATCCATTACAAATTTATGCTTTGTAATTAAAATAGGTCTTCATGGGTACATGCTTGTTCTCCTACTCCTGTCTTATTGACTGATACCTTATCTAATTCCCCAGTGAGATTTTTTCAAGCCTTCTCTACTACCCTTAAATCCCCAATTGGTTGCAATTTTAGTGAAGGACTTCACCCCTTTAAATACTGAGAAAAACAAGACTATCATGTAAGCAACAGCTAAGTCATTCTCCCACAACTCTACATCCTTTTGTGCTTTGTTCAGTCTTTCTTCTTCCCTACAATCTAAAGGAAGGAATTGGCCAATACCCTTTCCCTTGATCTTATCCTCTCTTGTCTTTTTACAGTTTGGCTAAAGTAAAACTTCAGTGATTTTATAGCCATACCCAATGGGCTATTTTCCTCCCTTATTCTTGACCTCTTTGTAGTAATTGGCATTACTCCTTCTTCCTTTTGGCACTTCCTTCTCCCTTGACTTCAGTAACACTATGCCTGAATAATATTAATTACATATCTCTATTGTTTATTCTTTGTTGTAGTTTCTTCCTCTTTCAACTTCCTAAATACCTATTCCCTTTAATATCATCTTGGTTCCCTTTTCTCCTCCCTTTAAAAATATCTTCTTGTTAATTCTGTCCATCTCTCACCTCTGTGCATCTACATTCAAGTCTATCTCAAGTGTTAGCTATTTATCCTACATTCAGTACTGTACCATTGTAATCTGGATGCAAACATCTAGCTGAATTTTCTGCCTTCAATTCCAACTCAAAGTATGCAAGATAAAGTACATACACACATAATTGTATATAAATGTAGTATATCCAAATGCTTATATGCACACATGCACATATATATATATATATATATATATATATATATATATATATATATGTTTAGATATATAATGTTAAGGCTTGTAAGGTTTATATAAATATATAAGTGTGTGTATATATGTGCACATGCATGTTCATATATGTGTTAGCATATACTCACATTCATACGAACACACATTCATATGGACACACACTATATATACATGTATGCCTGTATGCATATGCTTATTCTATCTCCAAAAAATCAGCAGTCACAATGAACTTGTATATATAAATACATACATTTGTATAATGTATAATTATAGTATAATGTAATAATTAATATATTATAATGGCTTATTCTATTTTCAAAGAGTCAACATATATCAAACAGATCTAATCCTCAGAAGGACTGACTGATCACAATGGGTCATTAGCTCCATTTTATCATATTTTACCTGTGGAAATATTACTCCAAAAAAAAATTGCCAATAAAGCTTTGGCATAGTCCATTCTTTTATCTCCTAAAATGTGTGTAACAGGATCCCCAGTTCCTTTGTAAATACTCAATGTAACAAATGCACAATATGTAAAATAATCTTCCTTTCATTTGTCTTTCACCTTACAAAGTCTCATAGAGTCCATCAACTAACAGAGGCAAGGATGCAATTATGATGTTTCCAAAATTCTAAGGAGTTTATTTTTAATCTCAAGGAAAACCTAAATGGGCTTAATTCCATTAGAAGAGTGACTTACTACTTCCCATCCCAATTATATCTGTACTACCTAAATAACTTAGTGTTGGATGGGAGGTGGGAGGTAGATGGGAGATGGAATAAGACATGATCTTTTGCCATTCCATAACATAATTTTAGTCTTTCAGTTTATGTATCCATTTGAGTAGTGCTCTTCATTTGTCAAGAAGGATGCATCTCATGAACTGTATAGCTGTCATTTTCTTTCTTTAGAAAAAGGGGTCTTAAACTATTTTTTTTTTAATTATAGAACCCTTTTGTGATCTGGTGAATTCTAGTCTTTCTCAGAATAATGTTTTTAAATGTACAAAATAAAATATATAGTATGATTGTAAAGGAAACCCATTTTATTGGAATGCAGTTATCAATTTATTTTTTCAAAATAAATTCACAGATAAAGAACCCTTGCTGAGGAAGACCTAGTGCTGAAATACTTGAATTTAAGCTTACACTACTGCAGCAGTCTCCTTTCCCTGTCTAGTAATAGACTGTGATAATGTGACACCTTGGAAAATTTAAATCAATCCCCATATTCATCATGATGACCTTCATAGGAAGTTAAAGTTCATGAGAATTTCTTCCCATTGTCAGTCACATGTCTGTTGCATTCTTCTGAAGGAAAAGTACAGTGATTGACTTTTATCATCTCTCAGGCAAAGAAACTATTTTGTTGGTTTATGCTTAGGTTGGTATCACATTCCTTTCTTGAATGCAATTTGGTTTTATTTTCTAAACTGAATTACAAAAATCTTAGGAAAAGGGACCTTAGTGGTCATTTTTTCCAGTTGATGAAACTAAGGCCCAGGAAGAGTCACTGTCCTACCCAGGGTCTCATAGGCAGTCATTCTGGCAAATGAAAGCAGTGAAACAATCTAGGTGCTCTATACCTTTCCTTGATAGGGGGATTTCCTACAAGTTCCCCTTGAGTGCTAGTCGGGCATCCATTTTGGGAATCTCCCTAGTTGCTAGAAACTCATAAGAACTCCATTTAAAAATTACCAAACAAGAGTTGTCAATCCAAGTGTATGTTCATACTATATAATAATGGGGGCCAGGGTAATACATCATTAATCAGAAAAATCATCTCTACATATTCATTGCTCTCTTTTCATGTTACTACAGACCTATAAGGTAAATATTACAAATATTTTTGTTCTAATTTTACAGATGAGGAATGTATAAAAGAAATTAGGTATCTTATCCATGATCACACAACTAGTATTTGAACAAAGATTCAGACACACCTTCTTGTGGCTTCTCATCCAATACTTTTCTGTTATACTATATTGTCACTAATTTTTTTAATGTTTTTGCAAGGCAATGGGATTAAGTGACTTGCCTAAGGTCACAAAGCTAGGTAATTATTCTCTGAGGTCAGTTTTGAACTCAGATCCTCCTGACTCCAGGGCTGATTGCTCTATACACTGTGCCACCTACCTGCTCCATATTGCCACTACTTTTTTACATTTGTTCATTTATTTTCATCCATATGTACATGCATATTTCCAAGTTACAAAATTTCCTTCCACCCTCCCTTACCTCAGGAAGGAACAGTCATGTTAGCATTTTACATACATTTGTTAAACATGTTTGCAAGTTAGTAATTTTTGGCATGAGGAATTAGGGTCAAGGGAAAAAGATACTAAGAGATAATTTTTATAAAGTGTTCATTAGATTCAGAAGGTTTTTTTCCTGTGTGTTTTGTTTTCTTTTGTTTTTCTTCCTCTGGCTGGGGATAATATAGTCCATAACCAGTCAGATACAGTTGTCCTAGCTCTCTGGAATGCTGAGAAAAACTGCTTCCATCAAGGTTGTTCATCTCATAATGTTACTATTGATGTGTACCTTGTTCTCTTGGTTCTCCCTTTGCTCAGCAACAGATCCTGTAAATCATTCCATGCTTCACTAGAGTCTGACTGTCTATGGTTTCTTATAGAACAATAGTATTCCATAGTATTCATGTACCATAACTCGTTTAGCCATTCCCCAATTGATGGGCATTATTGGCACTATTTTTGACAGCAACACCATCACTGCCACAATCATTCAAACTTAACCAAGAGTTATCTGACTGTTTTTTGTTCTTCATCAAGTTTTATTGATTTTATGACTATAATATATCTCAAATTTACCTCTTCTTTTCATTACTAATACTAACCACCCTTTTTCTGATCTTTATTTCTCTTTATTGAAGAAAGTGTTTGAAGGGGACATGATGCATGGTCTGAGGCAAGGTTGTCCAACTTTAGATTATTTTAGGGTTTCATAAAATAAAATAATTATTTGAGGACCATACTCAGAATAAAAAATAGAGTAGACTAATATAATAATTAACCTGTAGTCATAAATTAGGTTTAACAAGCACTATGAAAAGTCATGGTACTTTTACCTTCTTAGAAAGATAATATGCTAAGCATGAAAGCAAATACAAAATAACAAAGCAACAACACAACAGTATGAAGGTAGGTGCATACAAATGGAAGGCCTTCCACAGATTGATCAAAAATTCCTTGTGACATGTTTCACCTGTAATACTGCTTAAAAATACCAAAGAAAATTAACATCAAAATTATTTATTAATTATGAAATTAAAAAATTAATATGCATTCCTTGGAAATTATTATTTTAGCTTTTACTTGTGAAAAATAAAACCCATATTTTATGCAGGCCACATAAAATCATATTGCAGGCCACATGTGGCACAGGCTGTATTTTAGACAGCCTTGTTCTGAGGTATGGGGCTGGCTTGGTACAGTGGACAATTTGCATTTGTATTAGATGACTAATCTTTCAGAACAACACAACCTCTGGGAAATGGTTATGTAGATGAGTAGATTAAATTATATAAAAGGTCAAGAAGAACTAGTTTCAGGATTCTCCACTCCTTTTTTTTAAGGTTTTTTTTTTTTGCAAGGTAATGGGGTTAAGTGGCTTACCCAAGGCCACACAGCTAGGTAAATATGAAGTATCTGAGGCTAGATTTGAACTCAGGTACTCCAGATTCCGATTCCAGGGCTGGTGCTCTATCCACTATACCACCTAGCCACCATCAGGATTCTCCACTCTAAGCAAGTCTACATAATACGGCTCTCATTTGTAGCAAGGGTATGATCAGAAAACTCACTGAGTAATTGAGTCCCTTAATTAGTGATTTCTTGGAAAATGTTTAACAACTAACTTTCTGGGAAGGGGGAAGAATTGCACAACTCATTTTTAAATTTAATGTGAGTTATTAATATTTTTTTACCAATTAAATCTGGGAAAAAGATAAAACAATAATTTAAGTCCTGATTCATAGCATTTGTCAATTTAAAGGATAATATTCTCACACTAAAATTCTAACATTCAAATATCACCCACAGGTGCAAGCTGGTTCTTGCGCATTCCTATCTCTAAACAAGTCAATGAAATTATGGAATTTTAATGCAAGGTAATAAAATCAATGTCTTAAGAGTCTCTTTGTTTAGACTTTGAAATGGCCTGTTGCTCAGTAAGGAACTTCTCTCTTTTATTGGCTAGTATAAAGGAAATGTAAAGAAGTATTATGATTTATTTTTCATTGATATTTTATTTTTTCCAAATACATGTTATGAAAGTTTTTTCAACACTCATTTATGTGCCTAAGTATGTTTTTAATTTAAAAAATTTCCTTCCATAGTCCCTTACCCCTGCCCTTCCCATAATGGTGAACAGTCAGGTTGATATTGTACATGAACATTTGTGTTATACATGTTTACAGATTTGTTATTTTCAGTATAAGGAATTAGAATTAAGGCAAAGAAATACATAAGATACATTTTTTAAAAAGTGAATGTAATATTCATCAGAATCTGAAGGATTTTTGTTTTGTTTTATTTTTCTTCCTCTGGATGGGGATAACAGTGTCCATAGCCAGTCTAATAAGGTTGTCCTAGCTCTTTGAACTGCTGAGAGGAGTTGCTTCCATCAAGGTTGATCTTCTCACAGTGTTGTTATTAATGTGCAAATTTTTCTCTTGGTTCTAGACCCTTTACTTGGCATCAGATCCTGTAAATCATTCCATGCTTCTCTAGATTCCAACCATTAATGATTTCTTATACAATAGTATTCCACAATATTCTAGTAAGTATTATGATTTCTGTCTTTCTTTATTACTCCTTTAGGAGCTTTGAAGTTCCTTAATCAACTTCAGTAAATTGCAGGGTCTCAGCTATTGGATATCTGACCCCTCACAAGAGAGACAGTGATTGGGTGAGAGTTTCCGTAAAGCTGATTTGGCAAATGTACTGGTCAGTGCCGATCAATCATAAAGAATTAAATTGCTCCATTTTTTTAATCTGAACTATTTCACTTTTCCTTAGGAAATTTAGGGTTTCACTCTTTCCATATTAGTACCAGATTAAGTGAGGATACACAATATACTTCAAATACATTGCAACTTTTTTCAATCATTCATTTGTGTCTCCAGGGACCATACATAGCAGACCAGACCCTTTTGTTTTCTACTGTCACTCAGTCTTTTCAAGTTCATGTTCATTTTTTTCTCTTTTTCTTTTTGCCCTGGAACTTTCTCAGGGTCTTTTCCAATAAGTCTCTTTTTTTCATTATGTGGCCCAAAATTTTAAGCTTCAGTTTCAATATTTGATTTTCCAGTGAATATATTGAATTAATTACCTTAAATATTGACTCATTTGATCTCCTTGCTTTCCAATGGATTCTTACAAGTCTTCTCCAGCACTATCATTTGAAAACATCAATTCTTCAGCACTAGTTCACTGCTCACAGCCATATATTATTACTGGAATAAATAAAACAAAGCAAAATAAATCAGTTTTGGTTATATGGGCTTTTTCTCAAGTGATCCTCCAAGCTCAGCTTCCCTCAATACTGTGGATTATAGTTTTGAGTCAGAATGTCCAGCCATCCTAGCCATCTTCAGCTATTTTAAATGTGGTCATATGGGAGAGGGACTATGCTCAATTTCTTTAACTCTACAAGTTAGAACTAGAAGTAATCAAAGGAAATTGCAGAGGAGAAAAAAAAATTAGATTTTACATGAGGGAAAGTTTTATTGTAAAGCTATACAAAAGGGTCATGAGCTTCTCTAAGAATGAATAATTTTTCTCTCACTGGAGCTTTTCAAGATAAATAGAGATTACAAGAATTATTAAGTAGTTTTAGAGTGAATTTTAGATTAACTACAGGTAGCAACAGTTAACCTTTAAGCTCCCTAATAGTTCCTGATATTCTGTGATTTTCCTGTACCACATAGATGCCAAATCAAAACGATAATTCAAATTTTCCTCTTCAAGGACCCAGATATCATTGTCTTTACACTGACTGTTGAATCAGTTATTGGGTAGTTATTATATACATTCATATTGGTCTTACTTTTGAAACTATGTTAATAGTTTCCATCCATCTTTTCAGTTTAAGTCAAATGTAATTATTTACTTTGCTTATGTCAGTGGTTGGTTCTTTGTTAGTATATTTATTACAATTTCTTTTAAAAAGTGAAAAGCCCCCTAACAAGTTTTACAAACTATATGATCATATTTTTAGGGCTTCCGGTGAAAATTCATATTATACTGTTGAGTCCCTTTCTCGGACTCTTATGTTGAGTCCCTTTCTGGATTCCCTTAATCTTCCCCAGGCAAGCATTGAAGGGGTAGGAGACAAGGATGACAAAGGAGACCAGTACTTCATCAAGATCTCCAAGTAATCCATTTATTCACCACAATACAAATGATTAAATATGCTTCCCAGACCCTAATCCACTTCCACTCCTATGGCACTTATTAAAAGAAGGTTCTGATGCTCAAAGGTACCAGGTGATGATAAATTACAGACAATAGTCCCTAACATTATATTATTAGTGAAATTTTGTCTCTTTTTCCACTTTGGCTTGTACATAAGTTTCCACCACTCCCTCCCCTAGGATTACTAAACTCTTTGTGTATTTTGCTTGGGAAATAGATGTCATCTGCTAAATTTGTGCAAAATATTTAATGCATGTTATATATCATTTACTTTCTCTGCTAATGCCCTTTTACTGATTTGAGCTGAAAGGTGGAATTTCCAATTCTTGTATTGCACATCTAAATAACAGAGCAATCTAAAATCACTTTACTTTTTATTGAAAGAATTTTCTGATTAAAACACCAGAACTGAACAGAAAATTTGATCTTCAAATACAAGATGCACTTTAAATACAAGATTACAAGATAACTAGAAAATGGTATAAATGATTCTCTATGAAAAGGGAGGAAAATTATAAAGATTGATAAAAAATCAGTTGAGCAAATTAGTAACGATTTCCCCATTTACTTACTTTCACATTTCTATAAAATCATTATTAGCATGAACTAGGATGAAAATAAGAAAAGTCAAGTTGAATGACTGTAGCTAATCATATCTTTGCCATTGCAAATTGAATTGAAAAATATGTAAAGATTACAACCTTCTATTGCATTTATTATTTGTTGATCACTCAGTAAGAAAAAAAAATTTAGCCTTAAAGATTTTACTCCAAGTTATTTCCCATGCTTCTTAAAATCATGCAAGATTTCTTGATAGACAAAAAAACAGTGTTAATTATGTTCAACAATCCTTTGATAATCATTACTACATTAAATATAATAAAAAGATGTATGCTTACCAGATGTGTTGGTCACTGTCATGGAAATGAACTTCAGGGAGTCAAGGAAGTCTATATAGAAGAGAGATTCTCTATGCATAATACAGTTCTCCAGATGCTCTTATTTTCAGATGATATGCTACTGATTGCATATGAAGCTCCAGAGTATTTGAAATATATTTTAACCATTAATATATATATATAATAAAATAATAATAAGATATGAACAATGCCTGTTGACTAGTGTATGGCTTGTAGTTTTATGTACACTCCATGTAATCATAGATAGATGTATCTCAGGTATATTCATTAATATTATTAACTTGGGGCTCTCCAAAGCTATGTCTCAGGGATTCACATATGACCTTGTACTGTTTAACATTTTAATCGGTGATTTGAATTTGTAAAAATTACATGATTATCAAATTTGTACTTGGAAATAAAAATAGGAAGTATCTAACATGCTAGGTAAGAGTCAAAATCCACCCCCCCAAAATCTCAACTGATGAGATGATAGGCTGAAATTAAATCAATGCAAATATTCATCCTCATCTCTCAAATTTGTCTCTGTCTCTGTCTGTCTCTTTGTCTCCCTGTCTCCCTCTGGCTGTTTCTCTTTGTCTCTGTCGCTCTCTCTCTCTCTCTCTCTCTGTTTCTTTCTCACCCATACTTACGCATAATGCACACACTCAATAATATTTTAACAAGTTTTTTTTTTTCATTCTGACAGTGTTAAATGGGAAGGCAGGTGTGCACAGTAGATAGAGAAATGACCTTAGATTCAGGAAGATCAAGACCCAAGTTGTATTTATGACATATAATAATTTTTGAGTCTGGGAACTCATTTAAACTCTCAATAGTTTCAGTAGTTCTCAAAGATTATAAGTTGAAGGAAAAAGTCAATCTGTACTGAAAGAAGGAATTTTCTAATCAAGGATATCCTTATTTACAAATGAAATTACAAATCCAGTGCATTAAAACGCGATATGGTTGTGAATCACAACTTTTTTTTCCTTTTTTTTGCAAGGCAATGGGGTTAAGTGGCTTGCCCAAGGCCACACAGCTAGGTAATTATTAAGTGTCTGAGGCTGGATTTTACAGATTTGAACTCAGGTACTCCTGACTCCAGGGCCAGTGCTCTATCTACTGTGCCACCTAACCGCCCCTACACTGTGCCACCTAGCTGCCCCCATAACTTTCAAAGTACCAAAATTTAAAATAAGAACAAAGAGCAACTGAGAGAAATTGATGTTTAACTCACCAGCAACATATTTTAGTGATAAACATCTTACTCCCAAAAAGCAATGTTAAAAAAATACATCATGAAAAATTGTTAGAGCAAAAGCAGGAGGACCAGTGCAATTGCAAATCCCTGAAGATATTGAATATAAAAGGTAAAGGACTGAGAATAAAGCCCCCAAATGGTGGGTAGATTAACTGAGAAACATTACTGGGGAAAAGGTTCATAGGGAAAAACAAACAAACAAACATGTTACCCAATTGTGATCTGTATCATTTTAAGGAGTCAACACATTGAGATCATCAATCAATTGCATCATTGACACAGGGTTTATAAGGCATAGGCATATTTAATGGGACAATTTGATAACAGTCTGAAAACATTATACAAATAGGAATGGACAAGGTAACTTCAGGGAACAGTGAGTAAATTAGTTTGACTGGAGTTTGTTTCCAGGATTAGTGGAAAATATGGAAAGTTAGAGCAAGTTAAGTACCTTGAATGACCAAGTAAGAACTTTGAATTTTATCCTATAAAAAACTGGAAGCTATTAAAGATGCTATGTTTTGTCTCTCTCCATATCTAAAAAAAATTTCAACACATGCTGACATCACATGAATGTGTCCCAGTTGATATATATATGACTATAAAATGTGGGAAACCGTAAATAGATTAATTTTATTTACACTAATGAGAAAGAATGAGGCTTATTGAGTTAAAAATGCTACTATGCAAGACTTTGGAGTCCAGAGGAAAAGTTTTGGCAGATTAGAAAGATAATTTTGAAGTATTCCTATGAGATGTGTGCATAACTTTAGAACATTCCATCACTGTCTAGATCTGATGACATCACTGTTTTAGTCTACCACTGAATATGGTTATATTATATTTTGATCAAAATTGCCTAGCCTTTTATATTAATTAATATGCTCAATAATGATTTGTACTACTTTCCTATTATTTTTATGACTGGATACTGTGCTTCAGTGAAATATGGATTAGTAATCAGAAGAAATCAATTTTTAAATCCTTGCTTTCCCATTTGCCAGCTACATCATTCAGGGAAGCATAAAGGTTTATTAAGTATTTTTTTTGTATATCAATAATTGCTAATATCTGGGGATACAAGAACAGATAAAAACACTTTTTGTCTACCAGGAACTCAGTGTTTGATGAGGAAGAGAACATGCAAACAACTATGTACAAACCAGCTATATTATCTATCTAGATCTCTATCTCTCTATTTCTATCTCTATCTCTATCTGTCTATGTCTATGCTTATATCTATATCTATATCAGCATCTACATCTATATTTACATATATATAAGCCATATTCATACATATACTTGTATGTATATATACATATGTTAATTCAAAATTATCAACAAATAAAAGGCAATGGAATTAAGAGATTAGAAATGCTTCCTTTGGCAGGTAGAAATTAAATTGGAACTTGAAAGAAACCAGGGAAATCAATAAGTAGGGATAAAGAGGGGGAAGCATTTTGGATATATGGGGATAGACTCTGAGATTGACCAGACTCATGAGAGATGTCTCATGTTACCATGACCATGCTTCCAGGACCTTGAGACATGGAGTGCTTTGTGAGAGGGAGAGCAGGGAAGCCAGTGTCCCTGGATTGCAGAAAAAATGGGATGGTGTTGAGTGAGTGTAGAACAGTAAGAAATATGAGGAAGAAGCATGAGTAGATTATTTAAAATTTAACCCTGGAGCTACTGGAGGCCACTAGAGTTTATTGATTAAGGAAACAAAATGATTTGATTTGCATTTTAAGATCCCTTTGATAACTAAATGGAGAAGAACTACATTTGGAAGCAAGAAGCTGTGGCAGGGACACTAAACAGAAAGCTATTGAAATAATCCAGATATGAGATTATGAGAGCCTGCTCCACAGTATGGACAGGGTCATGAATTCCTATAAACCATTCTGAGATGTACTTCCCTTCTCTGTAAAGGGAGGGAGTTAGACTTGAAGATCTTAAGGATCCTTTTCAGTTCTAAATCTTATGATCTAAAACTGCCATAGGATCACATAATCATGCATTAAAAATTGAAAGGGTATTTAAAGGTTATCCATTTTCAAGAACTTCATTTTAGAGATGAGGAAACTACAGCACAAAGAAATTCAATGACTTGCCCAAGATCACATAGGAAAAAAAGTGAGAAAACCAGGATTCCAACATAAGTCCTGTGACTTCAAGATCTTTATTCTAAATATGGAACTATTTCCATTGTACAGCCAAAAAAATTTGAGATTATTCTTCTGATTGTGTTTGAGTTTGCTTGCAATATTCCATGATCAAGGACCCTTAGAATAAGACAGCTGTAACTTTCTGGTCCAAACTCTGAATTTTATAGATCAAGAAATTTCAGGTTAGGCTATAAAAAGGATTTGGAAAAGACCATAGAAAGGCCACAGAAGGAAAAAAACTCTGAGTTTACCACAAACACCCAATCTTAAAATTTTTAGACAATTTGAGAAGTTGGGATATATCATATAAATGCCTTAATTGACTACTGTACAATTTTTCTTTTATGAGCAAAATTAATTTTCATTAATTTAAGATAAGCTGAAGGTTGGTTTTATGTAGGCATATTTGAGGAGTAAAAGTCTGTCCCCAAATAACTTGCCTACACATTGATAGACTATTCCTAGAGTTAGTCACTGAAGACTTCTTTCAAAATGATGATATATTACTTGGTAGAGGATTACAGTGATGAAAACTGGGTGGTGGTAGTAGTGATGGTCCCCAGAAATGATACAAAAATCACATAATGACAAGAGGACTGTTCTAGGAGTCAGAAGAACTGAGAGTTCTTGACACTCACTAGATCCCGAGGAGCCTCTCTCTGGAGTCAAGGTCCTCATCAATAATATGGGGATAATGCTACTTATTACTGGCAAGGATTTTAAAATGATAAACTATAGATATATCTCTAAATATGAGTCATTATTGTTACTTTCCCCAGGCAATGGCAAAGTAAATCAGTGTTGAATTTAGAACGGGAGATCAATGCTCACTTTCTCCCTCAGACTCTGATCAGATGTGAAATGCTGGATTAGCAAATTAGACTGAGTTTTCTCAACAGTAAAATGAAAATAATATCTATCTCTCAGAGTTGTTTTTAATCACAAGTAACAGGTTAAAACATTATATTAGAGCAAGCTATTATTATTAGTGTTCAAATTCAGGTATATAAAGGGCTTGACCACATTCTAAATTCATCATGTCCCCTGTATAACTGCAAATTGACCCTCCCAAAATAATCTGACTATAAAAATAGAATAGAAAACAAGTTTACACTGTGCTGAATTCTAGAGAAACAAAAATATGTATACTTCAATTCTGCAAAGTAAAACGAAGCTTAACTCTAGTAAGCATCTTAGATTATACAACAAACAGAAAAACTATAGAATAACATTTAAATTAGGGAACTGAAATTAAAATGTTTCTGAAGTGATGTCTTAAACTTTTCTATAGACAAGCTGCCTGCCGATTCATACCTTCTGCTCGACTAAGCAATTCCCAGACTGCAGATCCTTAAACATTTTGTTTGCTTTCCTTTTTACAATTATGTTTCCTAGTCCTTCTCTACATCTGTGCTCATCTTGGGGCCCAGCTGTTGACAGTAGAATTGATTTCCTCATTCTAGGCTAACTAGAAGCATGCTGTTCCTTCCCTTATGTGATTACTAGTCTAAATGCAGGACTATTTTTGCTATTAAAAAACCTTAATGTGAAGAGATATTAAATGGACTGAAATTCCATACAGGGACTGTGTCTTTTTAACTTATCCAGTGATCAACAGCATTGTGACATGTTAATACAAGTAATATGATTATTTTTCATTCAGACCAATGATTTTAGTAATATTCGTCTTGTCAGAAAGAAAACTCATCACACCAATGGAAACTGACAACTTTCTTAGAGCATTGCCAGGGAAAGTGAGAGGTTGAAAGTCGTCCACTTGTCTCACAGCCAATATGTGTCAGAAATGAAACTTGAATTCAGTTTTTTTTCTGATTTTGAGGTCAGCTCTCTATCTATTATCCAATGCTTCCTTTTGATTATTAGATATAATAGCTATTGGATGTTTTTGAATAATTATATCCATTGGAACAAAGGAAGAAACAGGCATGAATGTGGCTACATTCCTGTGATGGTTCTTTTTCTTGAAATATTGTAAGACATCAATAAATACTTGCTTAATGGTTAAATGAATGGAAGAGCAAATGGATGAATGGCTGTTTAACTTTATTTCCATATTCACATGAGTATTTTACTAGTTCATCCTTCCAAAAAACTGTATGATTACTTACATTTTGAGACCAAAATAGGGTTATTTCTTTAGACGCTTTATTAATAAAATATTTTAATTAATTTATTCAACTTATATACATAGATCTATGCAACTGTTTTTATTAATATCTTTTTTCTTCTTTTTTTTAAAATAAAGTTTTAAAATGAATCTGAAAGTGTTAGTACCTAGATGTGTTTGGAGAATTGTAATTTTCCCCCAGGAATGCAAATGACTTGATTATGGCCTTGGGTTTTTTTTTTCTTTCTTACCACTAATGAGATTTTAGAAGTTCCCAAATTAGGGATACTGCTTCTACTGGTCTCCCTAAATTAAAATTATCCTCATTGTCTATGAATAATTTTTTTTAGTATATTTACTTTTATCTTCCCTTGAACATTCCAGAGTCCTTTGGGAGAAAAAAAAAAAACTAGGACATGTGTTAGATGTCATAATTAAGAAAATTTCACTGTGCTTTCTTTTCAATTTCTTGCTTGAGTCAGTTTTAAAAGTTTGTGTTTACTTGAAAAATGAGAATGGATGTGATAAGATTGAATCATGAATTATAAGAGAATTGGTTTGGTCTAGAACCAGAACTAGGACAGAACAGAAACCAAGAAGACCAGCATTTGATCTTCTAACTGTACAATAGTAGACAAATCATATTATCTCTTTCATGTACATAAACACTACATAAAAACATATATTAATATTATAAGATAAATTCTAATTGACCAAGAAATTTCAGTCTATAATTCCTTCATCTGTCTGCCTCATTTTATATCTAATGACAAAAAGGAAAGTGATGTACATAATTTGAGAACATATAACTTTTCTACCACATTGATATCCTACCACACTGATACTTGTTTTCAAAATTTTATACTATTTTATTCTGTTTTTTGAGATATTTTGATTAGTGGATATTTATTGCAATATACATTCTTCCAAATATTTTGTCATCTGTCAAATGTATTAGATGAAAGTTTTTATTCAGTTCATATTAGAAAATATGTTCTTTTCTATACAGCATAGTAAGAGAATAGTGCAATATTAAAAAAAATTCTCAAAATAAGTGACATAATTATTCCTGAAGCTTCTAGAAAACTTTCATAAATACCTGTAACCTTTCTTACTTTGTATTTGGAATCAAAATGAGTTACAAAAAGAATCATGTCCATGCCTTGTGGATCCTTGCTCAGTTTTTATTATTTATTTATTTATTTATTTGTTTGTTTGTTTATTTATTTTAGTTTTTGCAAGGCAATGGGGTTAAGTGGCTTGCCCAAGGCCACACAGCTAGGTAATTATTAAGTGTCTGAGACCTGATTTGAACCCAGGTACTCCTGACTCCAAGACTGGTGCTTTATCCACTAAGCCACCTAGCCACCCCTATTTTTTCCTTAAATCAGTATAGAGATAAAACTGCTCTCTTTCCCTCAGGTTCTGATATTAATTTCATGGAATTCCAATGGATATTATAAAAAACCTCAATTCACCTTTATACTGGAGATCGAAGAGAGAAAAGGAGAGTCCTTACAGTGCTGACAATTAAGGGAAAAAATTATGAAGTGTTATTTTTGGAAGACAAAAACAAGATTTAATAAGAGTTACATAATTTATATATAAACAATACAACTAACTCCCCTCAAATCTTCATTGAGATTTATGTAAGCAGTTTATTTGTATAGAGCGGGGCAGCTTTCATAGTGGCAAGTAATTCTCTCTTTCTCTCGACTCAAAATGATTTTTCCCAATTACATGCAAAGATAGTTGGCAACATTTATCCTTTTGCAAGCTTTTGAATTCCACATTTTCCTACCATCTTTCTTTCTAACCCCACTACCCATGGCAGCAAACAATCTGATATAGGGTATACATGTACAATAGTGTTTAACATATTTCCATATTGGTGATGTTATGAAAAAATATTATAGAACTAAAGAGAAAGAAAAAAGTTTAAAAAATTAAATGCATAAAGTAAAATTTAAAAAGTGAACATAGTATGCTTTGTTCTGCATTTGGAATCCATAGTTTTGTTTTTCCCCCTCTGGATGTGGATGGCATTTTCCGTATCAGGCAGGTTTTTCAGGATTGTCTTTGATCACCAAACTGCAGAGAAAAGGAGTTGTGTGCATCATAGTTGATCAACCTAAGTAACTCTCTCATAAAGCATCATGCAATATTTGGAATGACTAATAAAAACAGAAAAAATAGACATACAAAGTACTGAGTACATAATGTAGAAATTTGAATGTTTGGTTTCAGCACTTAAACTACTCAAACTTATCATTCCAGTTTTAAAATCCTGAGTTAAGGAGGGCGGGGAAGGTCACGCAAATCTCATCTCTCCTTTTGGGGGAAATCAACATGTCAAACCTTTTGGTGAACAAAGAAAGAAAACTACAATAGTCCAATTAGAAGTACTTGTGGGGAACAATGGGGATCACAGATTTATCAGTTACTCACCTATCCATATCTGCTGGAAGATGTGCTGTTTTCACAGAGACCAGGATAGAGACTCTCATCCCCAGACAATACTTCAACTCAGATAAGGTAATCATGTTGATTTCCATTTTGGGCCAAAGTTGTAATCTTCATCTTGTCTGCAATAACTAAGTCATAGGGAGAATGCCAGACAATATTATATTGGCACAAAGATCATTATGAATGTCAATATCACCCTCAGGAGAGGCAAAAGTAGTTTCCTGGATATCACAGGATTCCATACCTAAGTAAAAATAATTGGAAGAAATCATCATAGCGCTTGAGCCTCTCATTGCCAGTAGTGTTAACTTGAAGAACAGGGATCTGACATTCTTTTCAAGAAAAGAAATAGATGCAACAACGATCTTCTGCTTGAAGTCTAGGGCACCATAAAACAGATTACTGTGATATCACATGTACCTTTCTGCTCACCTGTGATAGTGAAACTATAGCCTCTCAAACTGAAACTTTATGAGTCAGGTCATCTCCTGGATAGTTACATATATGACTAGAGTTTTGAAGATCCCAAATATACTCTATTACCTTTTATTTTTTGACTTTTTGATTCAGAAACATTTGATTCATGAGGGTCCCCTTCCTGAGTCACATGGAACTCATTGTAGAAAGTACAGTATCAGATCTTCTCCAAATT
Organism: Macrotis lagotis; assembly: GCF_037893015.1. NCBI lineage: Eukaryota > Metazoa > Chordata > Mammalia > Peramelemorphia > Peramelidae > Macrotis > Macrotis lagotis. Next base: position 276,250,948 of record NC_133666.1, read on the forward strand.
TTCCCAATTAGTTCTATAGTAACTTTATAGTTAGGATGCTTTTCTTGCTCTAAATCTCATTCCCCACATGGTTATCTCTCTGGCACATAACTAACATCATACTCTGCTGCTTGTAGTACCCAACAATAAAAAGGAAGAGAGCCAGAGAGGCACTATTTCCTGCTAAGTCACCTTGGCGCATCCCAGAGTGCTTGTGAATAACAAGAGCCGCAGTGGCATCATCCCTGTAAACTTTGAAGTAGCAAGTTTAAACCCTTAAGAAAGAGTGGATGTTGCTGTACCTGGAGGTGGGGGTGGGGAGGAAGTGTTCTTGGGTGGAAGTGCTCACAGCTTTCCTTGGTCATTTTCAGAGACTCCTGAATCGTCTTTTTTTTTTTTTTAAGCCACCTGCATTGTTCTTAGACCTATACTATGTTATAATTGCTCCATTTTTCTGATGAAAAAATAAAAGAGAAGAAAAACATTTCAAATTTCAATAGCAATTTGAAAATGCACTATGATATTCAGATATAAATGAAATAGAGATATGTTCTGTTTATTTGCATAATTTGCTTCTAGAAAACATAAGAGAGGAGGAATATATTTTGACCATTCAATTTGTTTACAAGATAATCAGGTATACTAAGGAAAGAATACGTATCATATAACATAAGTGTGTTATTTGACACACTATATTAGCTTATCACTAAGCCTCCCTTGGGAAAATGAAGAATCTAAAGTACTTTCGAGCAGAATAGAAAAGTGTGCTACAGGGTAAGAGGAAGGTATTTCAGTAAGAAAGTATATAAAGTATCAAAAAAGGTAGTACTGGACAGGATGGGTGTAATTAATTATAATAGCATTTTGAAGCTAAATGCATTTGTGTTCAGTTGGATATAGAACTGAAAGTAATCATTCATCAGTAAAAGGGTCACATTTTGCAAGCACTTGTGATCTTTGGCTTCAGATAGCTTATTTTCTTTCACGGGAACAACATACACCAATATAAGCAAATACTTTGAATGTATGTAAGTGTATATGTATGCATTTGTATGTGCATCTTTCTATGTACATAGTGTAAACACAGAGTAATTTTGTAGTGGGGGAAGACAACTCTCATCCAGTTTCATTTCTTATAGCCTGCATTCAAGTTTGAAAAAAAGTCATGGTTTAAGAGACTGTGGTGAGAAGTAAATCCATGTGAGAGAATTTATGCAAAGGCACAGGAGTAGGAATGGAGACCTGTGGGACCTGGGATGTAGTATAGGATGGGAAGAACAGCAGTTTGGGAGCTTGACTGGACCCAGGCTGTGTATGAAACAGAATACTATGTAAAATTATGTAATAAGAATAGAAAAGGAACCTAGAGCTCTGTTTTAACAGATTCTAATTCAGACAGGGATTTATATTTGATTGTAGCAATGGAAAGAAATTGGAGGTTGTTGGCAATATAGTAAATAGTCTCTCATCTAAGCCTTAGGAATATAATTTTAGAATTGATAATTTTTAGGAATATCATTTAGAGGAAGGATTAAAAATATTGATGGGGGGCAGAGCCAAGATGGCAGCATGACGGCAGGCATTCCCGTAAATTCATTCCACAAAAAAACTCCAAAAACCATCAAATTGTGGCTCTAACAAAAATTTTAGAGGGGCAGAACCCACAGAAATACCAAGTGATACAATTTCCCAGTCCAAGACAACTTAGAAGTTCTCCAGGTCTGTTTCACTGGGACTGGGGGTTGGAAAAAGTCACAGCTACAGTGAAGCCCAAGGATCACCAGGAACAGCTTGAAGGGGTGGTGAGAGAACTCTGCTGCACCAGAGTGAGTGCTGAGTGAGTGCTGGCCTCAGAGCAGCCTTGTGGTGAGAGCCTGCAGTGGAATAGGGAAAGCCAGAATACAGAGGTCTCTCTGCTCTCCCTGGGACAGGGCTCTGCTGTTTGTCCACACTCATACCCAGGTTGCAGTTTGGGCTGCCATATTACCATAGTATAGCCAGGACCCTCCTCATAGCTTCAGGGCAGAAGGGAGCACCTGTGGTCATCTACATACCTAAAAACAGGCAAGAGAGCGTTCAGAGCCTCTCATAAGACTTTGGAGGGATTAAAGTTCCAGTGGGGATGTCCCAACCCCCCCCCCCAAAAAAAAAGCCTTGGATGTGCTGTAAATCAGTCGTAGGCTGAAGAAATGAGCCAACAAAAGAAAAAGAAGAATCTGATCATAGAAAATTACTTTGGTCACATGGAAGATTCATAATATGACAGAAACAAAGCTTTTGTATCCAAAACCTCCAAGAGAAATAGAAAATGGGCTCAGGCTATGGATGAGCTCAAAAAAGACTTTGAAAAGTAATTAAGGGAGGTAGAGGGGGGAAAATGGGAGGAGAAATGACAACAATGAAGATAAATCATGAAAACCAAATTAGCATCTTGGTGAAAGAAATACAAAAAAATACTGAAGAAAATAATATGTTAAAAACCAGTTTAGGCTAAATTATAATAAACAACACAAAAGGCAAAAGAGGAGAATAATGCCTTAAAAAGCAGAATTGACCAGATGGAAAAGGAGATGAAAGCTTTCTGAGGAAAATAACTGCTTCAAATGCAGAATTGAACTAAAGTAAGCTGACAACATTGCAAGAAATAAGGAAGAAATAAATCTATTAAAAATACCCACAAAAGTTAGTACTAAATGTGAAATATGTCATTGGAAAAATAACCAATCTCAAAAATAAATCCAGAAGAGATAATTTAAAAATTATTGGGCTATCTGAAAGTCATGACCAGGAAAAGAGCATAGACTTCATTTTTAAAGAATTACTACAAAAACAATTGCCCTGAGGTCCTAAAAGCAGTGGGTAAAAATAGAAATTATGGGAATTCCCCAATCACCTCCTGAAAGCTATACCAAAAGAAAATCTTCTAGGAATATTATAGCCAAATTCCTAAACTCCCATGTCAAAGAGAAAAATACTAAAAGCTGCCAGAAACAAACCAGCTACTGTAGCTCTATAGTCAGTATTACACAAGATCTGGCAGCATGTACATTAAGGGTTCTTAGTGCTTGTAATATGACATTCCAGAAGATAAAAGATCTTGCTTTACAATTCAGAATAAACCACCCAGCAAAACTGAATAGCCTCTTTCAGAGGGAAAAAATAGACTTTCAATGTAAACAGGGGTCTTTCAGACTTTTCTATTGAAATAACTAGAGCTGAACAGAAAGTTTGATTTCTAAGTACAGAACTCAGGTAGACCATATTGGGGATTGACAAAAATGACTAACTATGAGGAACTTAATGATGTTGAATTATTTGTATTCCTGTATGTGAAGAAGATATTGATAACTCATATGGATGTGATGTTTTTACCCTTTTTCATCATCTCTTTAGGGTATAGACCCTGTAGTGGTATTGCTGGATCAAAGGGTATGCACATTTTTGTCGGCCTTTGTGCATAATTCCATATTTCTCTCCAGAAATGTTGGATGAGTCCACAGCTCCACCAACAATGTATTAGTGTCCCAGATTTCCCACATCCAGAAGGAGCATATATAGACAAGGCACCAGGAGGAGCTGAATATAATGATATAATATAGTAAAAAGATCGAGTCATTGTGTGTACTGGGAAGAAGGGAAAGGAGAGGTAGAAGGGTCTAAGATATCTCACATAAGAGTCAAGAAAAAGTTTTTTTCCGTGGATTGGGATGGGGGAAGGCAAGAGGGAATGAGTGAAACTTCATTCTCATCAGAAATTGCCCAGAGAGGAAATAACATACACACTTAATAGGGTATAGAAATCTATCTTACTCTAGAGAAAAATGAGAAGAAAAGGATGGGATAAGGGGGAATGGGGAGAGGGAAGGGGGGAATAGGTGATAAAAGAAAGGGAAGATCATGGGAGAGGGTACTCAGCTACAACACACTTTTGAATAGGGATAGGGTGAAAGGAGAGAGAGAGAATAGAATAAATGCGAGTGGGAAGGAATAGAGCAGAGGGAAATACAACTAGTAAAAGCATCTATGTGAAAAATATTGAAGCAACTACTTTGGTGAACTTATGATAAAGAAGGCAACTCATCAGAGACAGAGCCATTGGAATCTGAACACAGAATGCTGTAATTTTTTTTCTCTCACTATTCTGTAGGTTTCTCATCTTCTTGGGGAGAGGGAGGAGGTTTATGTCTACTCTTATAACAAGATTTATAATATAAAACAAATAAACCAAAAAAAAGTAATGAGGAAGGAGGCAGAAATATCAATTAGAGAATTAGTGTATTAGGATACATGAAAGTATTAAGAGGTATGAAAAATGATAGTCAGAAACTTGAGTCTTGGATCTTTGAATAGAGGGAAGAGGACAGATATGAGAGAGATGTTGTTTATTATCAGTAATAGCACATGTAAACTTTATAATAGGGAAATAAGTTGATGAAAATCTTTCTCTACACAATAACCCTAAGACCATAATTTTCTTCATTTAAACACTAAGAGTTTATCATAATAAAAGTAATAATATAGTATTTAACTCATGCAGCAGTAAAACAGCATTTTTAGATATTATTTTATATAAATGAAAAATATTGCTATTATTATTATAGGGAAGCATTACTTTTTATTGCTTTTAACTACTGTTAAAAAAGAATAAAATAGGAAGAACAGTGGTGAGATATCAGAAATGAATATGTTTGGTTATCATTTGAAATTTTAAATTCTATGATCAAATTTCTTTACAATTTCTTACATTGTATGTAAATTTGTCTACTGTTATATAGGTACTATACTACTGTTATATAGGTACTGTTATATAGGTACTATACTATACAAATAAGTTGATGGCAAAGCATATTTTCAATAACTTTTGGGAATGCTTCAGGTGAAAAAAAATAAAGGAAAGGATAAAGACATAAATCTGATTATTTTTGCAGGATTATTTCCTTTCCCAATTCATTTTAAAGCCATTCCTGAGGGGAATAATAAATAACTAATGTAACTGATGCATGCAAACTGTTTTTCCTTTTTACATCAAGTTGAAATATGTGTTGAGTAGTTTATGCCATCTGCTTTCTGGATAGATATCACCTAAGAGAATACTTGAATTGGTTGCTGAGGAAATGTATTTAATTTCATCAACTTGAAAGTTCACATTCTTTTTGAAAATTTTTTCATTTTTTCCTAGCCGAATTGAAACAAATGTTTCTAACTTTGAGGCTATTTAATAAATGGATCAAGGTCACTACTAATAAAATATGTTTAATACAGTGTAGAAATGGTGATATTAAAGGATATGAATATTTTCAAATTCTGTTCTGAACTCAGTTCTATTTTTCCATTCAAATAATGTAAATGAACGCAAAGTGTTCTGTTGCTATATGCTTATGTCCTTTGTTTTTGTTTATTTACCTTTTTTTAACCTATTTCCTTAGTGTTTGTTTTAATTTCAGATAGCTTCTTCAATTAAAGAATTATGATTTTGGGGGGTGGCTAGGTGGCACAGTGGATAAAGCACCAGCCCTGGAGTCAAGAGTACCTGGATTCAAATCCGGTCTCAGACATTTAATAATTACCTAGCTGTATGGCCTTGGGCAAGCCACTTGCCTTGCAAAAACCTAAAAAAAAATTATGATTTTGCATTAACTGATTGGATCACTTCAATACCATGCATATTTCTTTTTAAAACATGGGCATTTGTGATACACTAAGATCTCCCTAGGTTTTTTGTCTGAAAAGGTTGGTAGTGAATAGTTGACCGCAGAGATTTATTATTATTTCTGGAATTTCTTTCTTTCCAAAATATTTCATTCTGATGGCTTTGGGAAGTCATTGAAAAGCACAGGTATTTAATATATCTTACCTGGATATGATAGAGTACATGTTGGGCAAAAATAAAACTTTAAATCTTTCTGTTTGTTTTGTTTTAATTTAAAAGGATAAATTACTTGCTCTTTTCCTGGAAGAAATAATGAAATACATGTTCTTTTCTAGCTCTGGCTAATTGTGAATTTCTGAAAGAGAACTTCAAATATCATACTCACAATAATATAATTGGAGATTTAATAATCTTTTGCCTTTGCAAATGGTTGAGATTATTCGTAGAAATATTTGAAGGAAAATGAAATTGAATGAAATGTAGAAAAATTGGAATTCTTTTGTTATTTTGCTCTAGTTTATTTGTTATTAAAGGAAGAAAAACAGTATTTTAGGATTAAAGAAAGAAAAATTGGAGATTTAAAGAGTAATAATTTGAAAACAAAGCTTGGGATATGTTGTAGATATGATTAAGCCTTTATGAAATGTATCTTCCTCATTCCCCATTATCATAACTTTAGGATATTCTACAACTTTATATCCAGCAAACTCTGCCAGGACTGCATAATATTCTGAATAGTTCCTGAACTTTGGATTTTGCCATAGTTAGTACTCAGGGATAAATACAGAAAGTCAAGGGCATATTCAAATGAAATCATTTAGGTAACCAAAGCTTAGACATTTTTGGATTTTAAATAACAAGTAAGAAATATAAGTATGCATACACAGGTTGGTACATTTCCTTTCAGGCTTATTGCTTGTATTTTTGAATTTTTTGGTCTTTCTGCTATATCTAGCCTTTCCTCTTAGGTAAGGGGCAAAGTTTTGACAGAATAATCAAAAATGACAACTCTAATAATATCATCTTGAATTAGTCATTCACTGCTGACTGCTCAACAAGTGAAATAGTAAATATCACCGATTTCTTGATAGCCATAACGTCCTTTGTTCTTTAATAACCCTAACATTGACTATTTTCTTCCTGACTTTCTATGGAGAAAATTCAGTCTTCATAAAGCATTACCTCTAAAAATGAAAGTCCTGACTCCATTTATGACAATGTGTAGAATTCCCTATTAAAATGGACAAAAAGTCTTATTTTTTTTTTGCTTTGCCCATTTACTTTTTACTGTTTTCTTCTTTCATCACCTCCTCCCAAAACCATCCCATCATTCAGGACTTATGCTGCTGGTTGATGCATGTGCACTCGGGGATATTACACTATTCCCTTGCTGACAGCACTAAAGTTGTAAAGGCTGATATGTGACATAATGACTTCCCCTCACTGGAGTACTGAAGCAATGATCCCTTCTTGGATAAATCAAGCAAGATTTGTTTAAGTGTGAATAGGAATATATGATTTCTGAGTTCCTTTCTTATTCTGAGATTTTGTGTTTTCTGTTAATAAACAGGAAAAGCCCTCCCTCACCATTTCAGTGGTGTTATTCGAAGGATATATCACTACTTACATTGTCATTTAAAAAAGTAAACAAAAAAGATAGTTAAAAAATAGACTGACTGCTGATAGAAAATTCTGAGGAAAAAAGTGAGATACTAGGGAATATTGCTAGAAAACATTGACTAGAGTAGATGAAACCTTGAAACACCCATGATAAAAGACAATAACCTATACCTAAGACTGTTCTTGAGATGTATAAAACCTTTCCATATATTATATGTGTGGGTCTGCCCCATTATACTCCTATATCAATCTACATAGAAACTGTGTGATTCTGAGGCTTCCAGTGTGAAGTCGTGAACCTAGGAAGGCATGAAGCTATGGAGACATGAAACTAGGAAACTCTTGGAGTTTTTCCCTAACCAACTTCATATGAAATCTCTATATAGACCTTAAAGCTACAGAACCCGTACAAAAGAAGACTGAAACAAATTCTAAACTGAAGATATTGTGTAAGAACTTCAGTAATGGACTCTTATCGTGGATAAAATGGGAGAATAATCCAACATAGTTGGAAAGTCAGTGAGAGGCTCTTAGCCATAGAAAGTTCAGGTCCACCATCAGCAAGCCAGCATGGAAGATAAAGTTGGAGGCCCTAAAACACTGGTGCAACAGATAGGTCTATTAAAGGGAACCTAATAAAAGGAACAAACTGCTAGTGAGAGAAGCAACACTTTAGGCAAGTGGGAATCCAGGAACCAAACCCAGGTCCTCAGTACAAAATACTTGGGAATATGTTCCCTGTGCCTCAGGAGCAGAACTCAGCAATCAAAATGAGAAAAGGTTCTAAAAAAGAAATAAGTATTGACAGCCACTATTCTGAGAGGTTTAAAAAAGTGCCATCTCAAAAAAGGAAAGCAGTGACAAAATGCCTAAATGTGAAACCACTTTTCGAATTTGTCTCAAATCCAAAAATAAAATGCCTCATGGAAGAGCTGAAAAAGAATTTTAAAAACCAAAGTTTCAAGAAAGAAGAAAAATGGAGAAATGGGAATCATACAGGAGAATTATGAAAAATTGACTGAAGAAAACAATATCTTTTAAAGTAAAATTGGCCAAATGAAAAAAAAAGAAATCAGCTCCTTTAAAAGTAATAAAAAAGGTCAATTGGAAAAGTAATATAACTCATCAAAAAGTAAAATTGACCAAATGGAAAAGGAAAAAAAAATCATCTAAAAGTAAAATTAACCAACTGGAAAATGAAATTCAAAAGATAAGTGAAAAAAAAATAAAACCCTAAGTTGGATAAGTGGAAACTAATGAATATATGAGACACAAAGATTCCATTAAACAAAACCAAAAGGCTAAAAAATAGAATATGTAAAGTACTTTTTAGGAAAAATGACAGTCCTGGAAAATAGATCAAGAAGAGATAATTTACAAATTATTAGTCCACCTGAAAGTCATGTTCAGAAATAGATCCTAGATAATAACATGCAGGAAATTATCAAGGAAAATCACCCTAATATCCTAGAACAAGAAGATAAATTAGTCCCTGAAAGAATCCATCTATTTTCTCCAGAAAGAGATCCCCAAATAAAAATTCCAAGAAATATTGAGAATAAATTTCAGAATTTTCAGCTAAAGGAGAAAATACTGCAAAATGTCAAAAAAAAGTATCAATTTCAATATTAGGGGGGCCACAATCAGGATTACACAGGACTTATCAGCTCCAACATTAAAGGACTGAAGGGCCTGGAATGTGCTATTGCAATGGGCAAAAGACCTTGGATTGCAACCAAGAATCAACCACCATGCAATATTCAGCACATTTTTTCAGGGGAAAAGATGGATTTTCAATGAAATAGAGGACTTTCAAGCTTACCTGATTTAAAAAAAAACAACTGAACAGAAAATTTGATTTTCAAATACTACTCAAGAGATGCATAAAAACATAAATAGAAAAAAAAGTAAGTCAATAACTAAGGAAAAATATTACTCAATAAGATTAAATCTTATTAAAAGTTAGATTAACTTAATTATATTTCTCTTAGACTAGTTGAAAGGAATATAATTAGACGGTGGGTGTGGGTATTTCTTTTGGGACAGCTGGATGGGAAGGCATTTAGACACAGACTATGGATATAAATTGATTATTATGTGATGATATTTATGGCTCTTGAGCATTGTACTTCTATTAGAATAATTGAAAGGAGCATACTTTGACAGAAGAAGTGATCATAAGATAGGTATAAAATAAGTCTTGTAAAAGGATAATACTAGAAAAGAAGGTGGTCACATTAGAGAATAATTATCATCACAGGAAGAGCCATAAAGGACATATAGTAGAGGGAATGTAAGGAAAGTGTAAATCTTATTTTCAAGAAATACAACTAAAAAAAGAATGATGCACATTTGCAATTAGGTCGAAATTTTATCTTACCCTGCAGGGAAGTAGGAGGGAACAGGAGAAAAGACAGTGTGAGGCAGGCCGCAGTCAAAGGTAAAACATTGCTGAGGATGTTTAGGGTGGCAGAGAAAGAATAGTACAAATGGGGGAATGAAAAAGGTTGTGCACAATTAAAACCTATGCAATCCAGATTAAAAGGAATGCAGAAAGCTGGAAAACAACTTTCATAGAAAATATGGAAAATCTTGGCAAGACTTATATGGAACTGAAGCTGAATAAAATAAATAGAACCAGGAGAACATTGTGCACATTAATTGCAACATTTTGAGATGATCAACTAAGATAGTTGTACCACTTCTCAGCAGTTCAGTGATCAAGGATAATTCTGAGAGGCTTGTTAAGGAAAATGCCATTCATATCCAGAGGAAAAAATATGGAGTCTGAATGCAGAACAAAGCACACATGTTTACTTTTTAAACTTCTTTTATGTTGTTTGTTTCTCTCTTGTGATCCCCCCTTAGTTCTCATTCTTCTTTAACAACGTGCCTATATGAAAATATATTAAACATAATTGTACATGTACAACCTATATCAGATGGTTCACTACTGTGGGGAGAGAAAATGAAAGAAAGGGTAGCAGAAAAAATGTGGAATTAAAAAACTTGCAAAAAATTGAATGTAGAGTATTATTGCATGTTAGTGGGAAGAAATAAAGAAGGAGAAAAAAATAGAAAATGCTCCCAAATGAGTGCTTTAAAAAAAAAAAGCATGGTTCTGGTAATGCAATGAAGCAGAAATGTGTTCATTGATAGAAAACAACATCTTCCCCCCATATTCTCAAATACTTACATATATGAATTCTCTCACATTTACACACACATATACAAACACTTTTAGTACATATCATATCAGTATTTACTGCTTGTGCCCAGAGAAAGCCAGATTGATTTTAGTGAAGATGCATGCTGAAAAAATTAGACATTACAATATGGATCAAGACAAACATTTTAGAATAAAGTTTAATATGCTAGTATTTTCACTATTAAGTTTTTCCACAATTATTTTCTTTTAAAAAATTTCACATTTAAAAGTAAAATGAATTATTATACTGGTAAATATTGAAAAATGTTTATAGGACTTTGCTAAAGAAATCTTTTCCATCACAGTTTTAAACCTGGGCAAATTGAAGCTATGAGGAAATATATATCATATTGTTTCTTTCATTGACTATTTGCTATTTGCACAGCTTCTACCCTAACTTTGGCAAAATTGGGTGGAGATTTCCACTCTCTAAGATACCAGGGAAATACCCTCTATTATATGACTGGCACTGGGTGATTTTCTAAATACTTTTAACTGTATGGTGGTAGGTGGTAAGCAAGTATCTTTCATTATCAGAGTTGGAGGCAAAGAGCATGAGTTACTGTCTGGGAAGGATAAGAAGAATAAGTACCCTAATTTTTACATCCTTTTGGCTGCTTGTTTCTTCCCATTCTGCGATTATCATTGTAGTATCATGAGGCCAGTTGTTTTTCATGATAAGAAAAATAACAACAATATTTTTTTCCTTTTTGTAATGAAGACATCAAAGGAGTGAAGTCTCTTTAGTTTCCTTATATATGCAGTCTGTCCCTTCCCCCTCAAACAATCTTTTCTTGTCTCTAAATATAAATGTTCAACAGAGAAAAATGAGAATTACTCATGTATGCTAATTAGAAATAGCATCCAATGAAATGAAATGGCAACTTGTCTCCATATTCATAAAGTGACTGGGAAAGATAGAACAAGAATAGTTACCAAGAACTGGAGTCTCTAGATAAATAAGATGATTGAATAGCATCTGTCTGCCCTCAAAGAATTCAGATATAGGCCCAGACTGACTATCTTATGGAGTATAAAAAGACCTGAGTTACTGTGCAGTAGCTTTGTAAAATCATGGAAAAGGGGTGTAATGTTGAAGATGATGATCCTAACAATACCTTCTTGGGATTATGGTTAAATGAGATGATATTTGTAATTAATTATTTTTATATTGAAATTTTTTTTCCAATTGGAAGTTTTTCAACATTTTTCCATTGCCAATTTATGAGTTCCTCATTTTTCTCCCACTTTCCTTCCCCTATGTATGGCAATTAAATCTGGTAAAAGTTATACATGTATATTCATATTTAATGTATTTACATATTAGTCTTGTGAAAGAGTAGTTAGAAGGGGAAAGAAAAAAAAGCATGAAAATGTAAGGAAAAACATAAAAGAAGTTATAAAAATGTGAACATAGTATGCTCTACTCTGCATTCTCAAGATGTGGATGGCCTTGTCCATAGCAGATTTGGAGGAGCTGATGGTTGATCATCTTGTTGTTAATGTATGCAGTGTTCTCTTGGTTCAGCTCACTTCACTCAGCTTCAAATCATGTAATATTTTTCATGCTTTTCTAAAGTCTGATTGCTCATGATTTCTTATAGAATATAATATTCATATACCATAATTGAGCATCCATCCCCTCAATTTCCAATTCTTTACCATTACAAAAAGGGCTGCTGTAAATATTTTTGAACATGTGAGACTTTTCCTGATTTTATTTTATGATTTCATTGGTATTGCTGGATCAAAGAGTATTATAAGTTCTGAACATAGTTCCAGATTGCTCTCCAGAATGGGTGAATCAGTTCACAATTTCAGCAACAGTGCATTAATATACCAATTTTCTCCAACATTGATCACTTTCCTTTTTTTTGGTATGTTAACAATCTGAATAAGTGTGAGCTGGTGCCTCATAATAGTTTTAAATTTACATTTCTTTAATCAGTGATTTAGAGCATTTTTCATATGCCTATAAATAGTTTTAATTTCTTCTTCTGAAAACTACCTGTTCATATCTTTTGATCATTTATCAACTGAGAATGGCTTGTAATTTTGTAAATTTGTTTCAGTTCTCTATATAATTTAGAAATGAAACCTTAATCAAAAATATTACCTGTGAAAATTGTTTCTAAGCTTTCTTCCTTTCATCTACTCTTGGTTGCATTGGTTTTATTAGTGCAAAATCTTTTTAAATTTAAAATAATCAAAATCATCCATTTTGTATTTTATAATGTTCTCTATTTCTTGTTGGGAATTAATTTCTCCTCTCTCCAGAAATACAGCAGATAGAATATTTCTTTCTTGATCTGTTAACTGTTCTATGGTATTGCCCTTTATGTCTAAATCCTATACTTAGTTTGACCTTATTTTATTTTAGGGTGTGAGATGTGGATCTATACTTAGTTTATGCAATACTATTTTCCATACTATTTGCCATACTCTTGTCAAATCGTGAGTTCTTATTCTAGAAATTAATGTCTTTGGGTTTGTCAAACAGTAGATTGCTATAGTGATTAACTACTCACTGTTTCTTTTGTACTTGCTTTTTATAATCCACTGGTCCATTTATTTCTTAACCAGAACCAGATAGTTTTGATGACTGCCTTTTAATAATATAGTTTTAGATCTAGTATAGCTAGGCCACCTTCCTTTGCATTCCTCCCCCCCCCCCCATATTTCCCTTGAAAGTCTTGATCTTTTGTTGTTCAGATGAATTTTATTACTACTTTTTCCTACCTCTGAAAAATAATGTTTAGAAATTTAATTGGTATGGCTCTGAATAAATAATTTAAATTGAGTAGAATTTTCATTTTTATTATATTAACTCAGTCTAACCATGAACAATTGATTTTCCCCAATTGTTTAGATCTGACTTTGTATGAAAAATATTTTGTAATTGTGTAAAAGTAGTGTCTAGGTTTGTCTTGGGTGATAGAATCTCCAGAATTTTATATTGTCTACAGCTATTTTAAAAGGAATTTCTTTTTGTATCTCTTGCCCTTGGACTTTATTTGTAAATTTATATAGAAATGCTGATGATTTATATGAGTTTATTTTCTATCCTGACACTTTGCTGAAGTTATTAATTGCTTCAGGGATTTTTTTAGTTGATTTTCTATGGTTCACTAAGTATATGATTATATCATCTGCAAAGAGTGAAGGTTTTACTTCCTCATTATCAATTCTAATTCCTATTTCTTTTTCCTCCTCTTATTACAGAAGCTAACATTTCTAATGTCATACTAAGTAGTAATGGTGATGAGGGGCATCCTTGTTTCACCCCTGATCTTATTGGGAATACTAGTTTATCCCTATTACATGTAATGCTTATTGATAGCTTTAGATAAATACTGTTTAGTATTTTGAGGAAAATTATATTTATTCCTTTACTCTCTAATGTTTTTAACAGGAATGTGTATTGTATTTTGTCAAAGACTTTTCCAGCATCTATTGAGATGATCATGTGATTTGTTAGTTTTGTTATTGATAGGATCATTTACATTGATTGTTCTCCTAATATTGAGCCATCCTTCCTTCCTACCTGATATAAATGCCTACCTGGTATTATCTTAATAACAACTTCTTATAAGCTGTCTGCTAAAACTTTATTTAAAATTTTTGCATCAGTGTTCATTAGGGAGATTTCTTTATCTATTTTGGCTCTTCCTGATTTAAGTATCAGTACTATATTGGTGACATAAAAGGAATTTATGGAGTTGGCAAAATTCCTTCTCCACCTATATTTAAAAACTAGTTTTATTATAGAATTGGAATTAATTGTCCTTTAAATGTTTCATAGAATTCACTTGTAAATCCATGTGGACCTGGAGTTTTTTTTTTTTCTTAAGGAGTTTAGTGATGTCTTCTTCAATTTCATTTTCTTATTAATTTAAGTATTTTTTTCTTTTTCTGTTAATCTGGGTAGCTTATAATTTTCTAAATATTCAGCCATTTCACTTCTATTGTCAAATTTATTGGTATACAGTTGGACAAAATGGCTCTGTATTATTACTTTAATTCCCGCCTCCTCTGTATTGAGTCCATCCTTTGCATTTTTGATACTGGTAATTTGTTTTTCTTCTTTCTTTTTTTAAATCAGATTAATTAATTTTGTTGTTTTTTTCATAAATATACCCTTAATATCACATTATAGTTCAATTGTTTTCTTATTTTCCATTTAATTAATTTCTTCTTTGATTTTCAGAATTTCTACTTTTTTATTTAATTAAGAATTTTTAAATTTGTTTTCTCTTTAGCCTTTTTAGTTGTAGGCCCCATTCATTGATCTCCTCTTTCTCTATATTATTCATATAAACATTTAGAGACATAAAATTTCCCCTAAAAACTGCTTGTGACTGCATCCATGAGTTATGCTGTCTCATTGTTTCAATGTCTTGATTGAATTTAATATTTCTCTCATATGTTGTTTGATACACTCCTTCTTTAAAATTAGGTTATTTAGTTTCCAATTAATTTTTGGTTTATCTTTCCATGTCTCTTTTTACATGCAATTTTTATTTCATCAAGATCTGAAAAGGATGCATTTGTTATGAGTGCCATGTAGGTATATTCTTTTCTATCTCCGTCAGTTTTCTAAAAAAAAGGTCTATCATATATAAGTTTTTTAAAATTCTATTCACTTTCTAAAGTTCTTTCTTTTTTTATTTTTGTGATGAGATTTATCTAATTCTGAGAGCAGAAGGTTGAGATCCCCAGTATTAAAATTTTGCTGTCTGTGTCTCCCTGTAATTCATTTAGCCTCTCTTCTAGGAATTTGATTACTATATCACTTGGTGTAATGGTGATATTATTTAATTCTCTATGGTACTTTTTAAGAGGATATAGTTTCTTTCCTTATCCCTTTTGAAGAGATCTATTTTTGCTTTTGCTTTGTCAGAGATCTGAATTACTACCCTTGATTTCTTCTTTTGCTTATACTGAAGCATAATATATTTTGTTCTCTCTTTTACTTTTACCCCTTGAGTCTCTCTCTACTTCAAATGTGTTTCTTGTAAATAACATATTGTAGGATTGTGGTTTTTAATCCATTCTATCTGCTTCTGATTTGTAAATGAGTTCATCTTCTACATTTATGTTTATGGCTAAGATTATTACCTCTGTATTTCCCCTGTTTATACTTTCTATTTCCTTTTCCCTTTTCTCTCCTTGCTGATGTTTTGTTCCTTTTTCCTTTTAACTTTTCTTTTTAATTTTGATTTTTAACTTTAACTTTTACTTTCACCTTCCCTTTTATCAGTCCCTTCTTCTACTTTCTTGCCCTATTTCTCTATAGGATAGAATAGATTTTTAAATCCAATTTGGAATGTTTGTTATTCCCTCTTTGGGCCAAATCTCTTGAAAGTAAGTTTCAGTGCTAGCAGAGATCCCTATAATTTGACCCATTGTTCAAACCCCTTAGCATCTGTAAACTGAGAGCTCTGGAAGCAATTGCTACTGCTGATTCAGCGTCTTCCAAGGCTTTGCTCTGAACAGAACTTTCCTCCTGATCTTTGAAGTTGTCTTAGTCTGGCAAGTTGTTTCATTCCATCTTTTTGTGGGTTCTACCACTCTAGAATTTATTTAGAGTCTTTATTTGAAAGGATTTGGAGGGATTTGGGGGAAAACTCAGGAGAGTCCCCTCCTTTACTCCATCATCTTGACTCTATCTAGAAGTATTTTCAATATAGGAAAATATTTATGCACTTCCTTATCGAAGAAGACCCAAATAGCATCACTATGTTAGAGGAGTTGCAGTGTGTTTGACTGTGACTGATCAGACCAATATAAGCTTGGAATGCTCTACCACAGGTTGGGAAAAAATAGTCCATGTGAAAACCTGGGGTGAGTACTCTAAAATAATATATCTCATGTTTCCTTTGAGCTGTTAAAGTTTTGCCTTCTTCATGGAGCACAGCTCCCTCTCTCATAAAACCATGCCATGCTGGCCAATTCTGTACCAGTCTCTCCCATGGTGCACAACCAATTCCAAAATTCTAAAGAGAGACCTTCAAGGTGTCTGAGTTTTGCTTCTTTTTACCTACCTGTGAGTGCCTGTCTGGTTTAATTTCTCCATAAGATAGTCTGTTGGCAAGGATACATCTGACATTCAAACAATATGTCCAGCCCATCATAATTGTACTTTCTGTAGTAATGTTTGAATGATTGACATTTTAGCTCAGTGTCTGGTATCTTCTGCCAGATGATCTTCAGAATCTTCCTAAGACAATTTAAATGGAAGCAATTTAGTTTCCTAACATGGCACTGGTAGACTGTCCAGGTTTCATAGACATACAGCAATGAGGTCAGCACAGGGGCTCTGTAGATCTTCAGTTTGCTACTAATCTAAACACCTCTTCTTGCCCACACTTGCTTTTGGAGCCTCATAAATACTGAGCTAGCTCTGGAAATGTGTGTATCAACCTCATGTCAATGTGAACCTCCCTGGAAAGGACTCTGCCAAGCTAAATGAACTTCTTCACAGTTATGAAAACTTCTCCACTGCTGTAAGAGATGGTTCCATCTATGGATGGTGTGGTGTTGGTTGATGGAGCATCTGTGTTTTCTTGGTGTTAATTGTTAGAACAAAATTAGCACATGAATGAGAGACTCAATCCATACTTTGTTGTGTCTCAACTTCAGAGGTTTCATTGAGAAGACCATGCACTATGGTCCCTCCACTTTGGTCTTGGATTGTAGTCTTTTCAAGTTGAAGAATTTACCATCAGTTGTAAGAGTTGACCTTGATGCTGTGTTCATCCTCCAGTGAAAGCGTTTGATAACATGACTGAAAACATCATGCTAAGAAGCATATAGGAAAATAATCACTACTTGGAAACCTGTCAATACAATCAACATCTTGGATCACCTCCCTTTATTTAGGGGAATATTGCTATACTCTTGGGAGAGGGCCTCCATGGTGTTTTTTGTTTTTGCTTCCCTCTAAACCTCAACAGCAATTAATCAGGAGGAAAATAACATTTTCCCAACTGATAACTGTTTTTAAAATGTTTTCCAGAAAAGATGTAAAAGTTGGGGAAAATTACCTCTGAAAGCAAACTAGTGCCTACTTCTTTTTTGTGTAATAACCTGCTTCTTTAAGGTTTCTACATCATTTATCTGAAAGCAGGGATATAATTGACTGAAGATAAGCCATGCCTGAGGGGAAAATCACAATATGGGAGTAGAATTGATTTATATGAGACAAGACCCTCTCCTAGGAATATAACCTCTTTCAGCTCTACTAAAGTAGGAACTTGATTTAATTCCATTGATCTAAAAAGTCAACTTTTTTTTTCTTTTTCTTAAACATACTCTGGTATTTAAGCTTTCTATGAAGTTGTATCTGGGCTTACAGAAGTATTCATGCTATGAAACAGATATTTGTAATAGGCTTATGTGGCATTAAAAGACTCCTATCAGGTGGAATGCTTTGGCACTATGCCTTTAACATGAAGGATCTAGGGAATGAACTTCAGAGGATGAGAGCTCCTAAATTAAGGCTATGTATCTTTAAAGTAATTGCAATGGTCAATACCCTCTTTATACAATAAGAGATTATAAATTATATAATTACTACTATATTATCAAGGTACAATGGAATTAGCTGTGTTTTATGACATGAGCTTTTGATTTTTTTGCATTTCTTGAAATTATTTGCATTTCTTGAAATTACTATCATTCCTTTGGAATTCTTTAGGAGCAAGTATTATTGAGTGATGATGTTGGAGAAGCTTCTAATTAGATTAACCACTCTAGACCCATTCTCAGAATATTTTTAAATAATTGAAGAAATGCTAAATTTCAGATAGAAGTGAATAAAAATAAAAGTATATTTTCCCATCTGAGTATAACAGCAATCTGTCCCCCAAAGATTTCCATGGATTCCTTATAGATTCATGGATCCCATGGATCCCTGGCTTAGATAGTCTGTAAATATTTTTCTCTCTACGATTCTCAGGAATTGTCTAAATACATCTTTATCCTAACTAATGCAAAAGAACTATAATTATACTTCAAGCAAACTTGAAGAAAATAGATTTTCATCTTAGCAAATTTCCAGAAGAAAAAGTCAATTGCAACCGAGACATCAATAAATTCAGGCACAACTTTGACTCACATTGTCACAATCTCCCCAGTGGTTTCTGTTGACAAAGACATTGATTTTTTTAAGCTGATTTACAAAGAATTACTAATTTTTTATTTATTTTTCTTTTCCTTTGAAATTTTATTTTCTATTATTGATGATCTGGCCTCTCCATTATAATGTCCATTGTGATAATAATCACTCACATTTATACAGTGTTTCACAACTTAAAAGGACTTTTCTCTGACACAGCCTGATGAGTAAATATTGTAATCCTCCATTTTCAGATGAGGAAACTGAGACTTAACAGAGATAAGCAACATATCTGTGGTCACGTGTCTAGTAAGTATCAGAGTCAGGAGTAGAGCTCGGTTCTGGCTTCAAATAACTTCATTTTCCATAAGACCATGCCATATCTAGCCATCTTAACATAGCAAGTCCTTGTAAAAATATAGAACTATCATTCCAATGTTCGAGGTTTTGCCATTTGACTCTAAACTCAAAAGAAAAATGCTCAGTTTTAGGTAGCTAAATCTTTTCTATTTTTCTCTTCTGCAATATGTCTTATAATAAATTTATCTAGTGTTTAATTTGAAGTGAATTTCAATAGATTTAAATTATTAATTGTAAATGAATGCAGTGAAACTACATTTAAGCTCGTACCACATATGATGTTGGTAATTCAAATTCCCATTTCATCTTCATGGTACATCTGACACTTTCATAAACCACTTATATTTCACTAAAAACTATTTCAAATATCCATGAAGAAGAAATAATAAATTGATGTGTGAAACTATTCTTGATTTTCACCAGATAGAAATATATCTAATGAATTAGACAAGTGGCTTACATAGATGATTAATTATACTCTTTAAAATAAACATAATTTCATGAATTATTATTAATTATATCATTAATTTCAACAATTATATATGAAATATCAGAATATTTTTAGAGGATATTTTAATGTGACATTTTACTCATGTTCATAAATAGGCAGTTTCACTAGAGATCTTGACTTGATCTTCCCTATTTCAATTATAAATAATTGGAATTGATTATTTTTGTGTCTTTAACAGGAAAATGGTGTAAGAAAATTTGTAAGGATGAGTTTATATGTTGACAGTTTGTTCTATAATCTATTTTCTAGAAAATTACAAAATAATTGAAAATCTTACTCAAGAAGGTCAATATGGCAGTTCAAAATCATTTGAAAAACAACGTGAAGGGTTTGTAAATTATTGGTATTTTGAAGAGCTGTATGGACAAGACAGACAATATATTCAATGGAGAGAAGTTTAAAGAAATGTTTTATTTTTTGAATAAATAAAGTGTTATTATCTATGAAACCTAATTGTCTGTGATATACTTATGTGTACATTTGTGTATCTGTGTTATATAGATACATGAGAAGGAAAGAGAGAAGGGAGAAGGAGAAAGGTCAGAGAAGCAGGCAGAGACAGACAGACAGAAAGAAGACTGATTATTACACATGCCTGGAATGCAATCCCTCCCAACCTCTACTTTAGAGTCCCTTTCTGCCTTCAGTCCAAGTAGCACATTCTGCATGAAATTTTGCCCATTTCTCTCAATTGCTCATATCTCAATTGTATTTTCCCTTGTAAGCTATTATGTATTCCCTTTATATATCTCGATGTTGCTGTCTCTGTCTGTTTGCCTGTCTGTTTATCTGTCTATCTAAATCTCCAGATTCATGTGTTTTAGATTATATATGTGCACCAGATACACACACACATGCACACTAACACACACAAACATGTGCACACGCACATACACACACACACACACACACACACACACACAGTTCAAAACACCTCCCACTTGGCAGATGCAGCCACAAATATACACTGCCACTTTGACATATTCACAAGTACACATTTATTCCTATGCCTTAGACATATCTTATGCTCACAGGCACTCCCACCTTATAACTACATAGTTTTAGTAGCGTAGTTATAGAAGCTGTATAGATTTTGAATTATGTTTTTATTTTATCCAAGCAATAGCCCTATGAAATTGGAGGTTATATATCTAACAACTGGTGGAACTGGGAATTCAATGCAGGCCTTTATTCTAATTCAGGAAAGGGAGAAAATATCTTAGTCCAAAAGGCTTGCAGTAATGTTTTTTTCTGAAAAAAAAAAAAAAGAAAGCCATCAATATAATTAAGGTTCAAATATTTCCAACTTAGTCTTAGAAAGTAAAAGTTATGTGACCTACACAACTAATATGTCTTGGACAGTGAATAGAACCTTAGACTCGGGAGGACTTAAGTTCGAATTCAGCCTCAGACACTTGCCACTTACTAGCTGTGTGACTTAACTCTGCTTGCCTTGCATCCAGGACTGTCTCCAGTCATCCTGATTCATATGTGGCTACTAGACCCAGATGGCTCTGGAGGAGAAAGTGAGACTGGTGATTTAGCACAGCACCCCCTCACTCAAATCCAGTTCTTGTTTTTCTCATGTCATTACCTCCCTGGTGTCATGGTCTTCTTTGAGAATGAAGGACAGACATTGTTCAATCAATCAATTAATTAATACATATTAGAAGCAGGAATTTAACAGAAGCCCATATTGATCTTCAGACACTTACTAACTATGAGACTTTGGCCAAGTCACTTAATCTTGTTTATCATAGTGTCCTCATCCATGAAATGAGTTAAAAAAGGAAATCATAGACCACTCCAATATGTTTGCCCAGAGAACCTCAAATAAGGTCATAAAGTGTCAGGCATGACTGAAAAATACCTCAAAACAACAGCCAATTATTGTTTGTTGTCCAACCATTTGTCAGTTATACCTATGTGGTAAGTCTCTGAGGTCAGATTTGAATTCAGGAAGATGAATCTCCCTAACTTCAGACCCAGTACTCTATCCACTGCATTACCTAACTGTCCCTGAACCAATTATTAAGCATTATTTAAAATTCCCTTGATATTATTTTTTCAAAGTTTTCTTGATGATTCAAAGAAATGCCAATGACTTCATAACACCAATTTTCTTTTTCAGCTATTATCTTAAAAATAGTTATAAGATGAATTTGAATTTTTTTCTTTTTGCTGTGTTAAGCAAAATCTAATAAAGATGAGTAGGTAGTCAGTTATTTAAAAATGAATGCATGTTTATAGTATTATAAGGCTGTACAATAAAACAGGCCACTGAGAATGTTTTTATTTTATGCAGGATGCATTTTTTTCTTCTTCTTTCTTGCCATATCAATCATGTTTTCTCTTTCTCTCTCTCTTTTTGCTTCAGAATGACTCCTGGGGAAAGCAGTATTCATATGCACTCTTCAAAGCTATGAGTCACATGCTCTGCATTGGTTATGGTGCCCAAGCACCAGTCAGCATGTCCGATCTCTGGATCACCATGCTGAGCATGATTGTAGGGGCCACCTGTTATGCCATGTTTGTTGGTCATGCCACCGCATTAATACAATCTCTGGATTCCTCCCGGAGACAATATCAAGAGAAGGTAATTAACTTTAGATGTTTCTTCCTTATTTAGGTATCAATCTATACTAAATTTATATTAAATAAACAAAACTCTACCGTGATTCAGTGAGAACTATAAAATTTTGCTTTGATCTTGCCTTTGATGAAACAGTGGCATATCTTAGTATATTTTGGCAGCATCAGCCATTTTATTGAATAGCACATATTAAATATGTCCTCATATATTGATATGAAGTCTACTGTGAGTTCTTTCTGGAAACAGATATACCAAATAAAGACAATGACTTTGATATTGATTTAATGTTTTAGCTGTATCATTTATAGTTAATTATTTAGCTATTACTTACTTAGCAAACATTTGGCAGTATGTTGAATCTAATAACTTGTATTCAAATTTTAGCAATATTTGGCCATCTAAGAATAGGCCCTATTCTCAGTACACCTCCTGATAAATTCTAGGACTCTGAAGAACATTCCATCATGGAGTACTGTTCATAACAACAGAATATAAAAATCCAAAATTGTTTTAGAAAGAAATTTACTAGTGGTGGCAAACAAAATCTTGTGGTAGAAGAGAGTGAGTAGTAAAGGAGGTGATACATTATATAGGATTTAGACAAGTAAACCAAAATTAGGTTGACCCATCTCAAATAAGGAATGTGGTAACCCCAAAAAAGAATGCTTTGGGTGCATCTAGGACCTGGGGGGTATCCAAAATACCTTGAAACTTATCTTCAGCATTCCTAGAGAGTTTACTGGTCTCATATGATATTCTGGGTATAGATAACATTAAAATACATAAAGTTAGAATTATCAATATAGTACTTTTTTTTGCTGAACAATGTAATAAATCATTTTCCCCAGAGATTATATCTTGTTAAGAAAATCAGAATGGCATCAGTAACTCTTCCACTTTTGAATGGATAGCTAGTCTTAGTTTGTTGTATATGTATAATTTTGCAAAGAAATGAAGCAAAACAAAATGTTTTAATGTCCATTATCCATCAAATAATACTATTGCCACAGTGGTGTTTTTATTAGCATAGTATTGAAAAAAGAACATATATATATATATATATATTTTTTAATAAAAGTCTTTCTTTCTATAAGTAGGTGTGATACATAGACTTAGAATTGACCAGACAGTGCAGAATTTTAACTAAGCTTTTACTCAAAATAGATTTAGTTGGTTCTTTAATAGCTTAGTATTGAAAAAAGACCTTATCCTATTTTTTTAATCAAAGTCTTTCCTTCTATAAGTAGGTATGATACATAGATTTAGGATTGACCAGACAGTGCAGAATTTTAACTAAGTTTTTATTCAAAATAGATTTAGTTAATTTAATTTTTTAAGTTATTATATATTATAAGAGAACTAAAGTTGAATTATTTGTTTGTTCATTCATCCAATGTAGGATATGGCTTTTAAAACATTAGTTGGCATCAACCAGTTTTTATAGAAATGGATCATGTTCTTACCTATATCATTCAATTTTTTTTTAATAATTCCTGATTTAGATATTTTTCATGATTTATTTATTTTTCCAACTACATGTGAAGATAATTTTCAACATTTAGTTTTTATAGGCTTTTCTCCCTATCTCCCTCCCCATCTTAAAATATGAAATAATCTGATATAGGTTATAATGTGCAATATGTATATTTCCATATTAATCACATGGTGAAAAAGAAATTCCTGGTTTGTTAATGATAAATTGTATTTTATCTTTTGAAATTGCAATAAGAAGCAATGGAAATTCATTTAATTCTCCCTTTCTGTTTCTGAGCTATTGCCAAAAAGGCAGATATTTGATTTAAAAATTTTGGTTGTTTAATTATTTATGTACAGCTATTGACATGATGCCAAGAAATTCCCCAATGCACATCACATGTCACAAACTACAATTTCATTTTCAGAAATTTATACTTTTCTTAATAGTCATCGCAATCTATAAAGCACAAATGACTAGTTCACATTTCATAATTCAATTTCAGTTCAATTTAGAAAGCATTTATTAAGCACCTGTTATATATCAGGTGTTGGTGTAAGATGTAGAGATTCAAAGACAAAATTGAAGCTGTCCCTCCCCTTGTGGAACATGCTTTATATTGAGAGGAAAATAACGTATAAAATGCAAGAAAAGATAAACTATAAACAAAGTGCTTTTGGGGGATGAAGGAAGTCATAAATTGTGATTCTACAGATTTATCTGGCTTGCAAATAACAATTGTTGCCTTCCCCTAGTTCCCTATGGAATATACAGAATTAGAAAAAAACAAACAAAACATTAGGTTTTTCCCCAATACAGTGTGAGATGCATGAAAAATAGCTAGTTCACAAACAATATTTTCAGACAGATAAGCAATTTTCATGTCAATACAAACTAACTTTGCATTGAAAGTAAATCAACTTTTTGATTTCAGATTTTGTAGCTATCTGTGACATCTTTGTGTATGCGAAAGGCAGAGGCAAATTATATTTACAGCTCCAAATAATAAATAATATGGATCCTTGAAATCACCATTACCCTTTAGAAATTTAGATTATTTCATTAAAAATTGCTGCTTAGGACATCATGAAGTAATATAATATTATCTCCTTCCATGAACAAACCTACATATTATGGAGAAGTAAGGTTTTGGGGCAGTATAAAAAAGATATCAGATGTTAACAAGATAAAGTTCTGCAATGTATTATTTAATGTGTTATTTGATTTGATTTATTTGATGTTGATTTTATTTGTTTTTTTAATTGCCCTTGGAGGTAGATTTTATTATTGTCCTTATTTTGCAAGTGAGAAAAATGAGACACAAAGCAGTGGCTTCCTCAAACTTATGTAGTTAATCCGTATCAAAGCTAGGATTTGAACCCAGAAATTGAATCATTTATATCTGTCTCCATATCTATATCTACACTTATACATATGAATATAGATATATTATATATTAGGATAAGAAATAAGGAAACAAATGGTAGGAAATTTATTATTGTTAGCTGTTTTCTTTGTGTTAATTTGTGATATTGCTTTCTTCTTGAATTATACTTTTAGGTAACTTTGTGTTTGTGTGAGCGCACGTTTGTGTGTGTATGTGTGTGTGTGTGTGTGTGTGTGTGTGTGTGTGTGTGTGTGTGTGTGTATTGAAAACATTTGGCATAGACTTCTTAAAAAAAACCTAAATTTGCTGTATTAGTCAATTGTTGGAGCCAATGTATTCTGATGTAATTAAGGAAGAGCTCATTTACTAATGATTCATATTGATAAGGAAAATGTAAGGCCTTTTAAATGCACCCTTCTTGGTGTAACTAGATCCCTCTGCCTCTATTATCTGAGTCCATTGGAGGAACTCCCATCCAGAAATTGGATTTTGAACATCAAGGCAAGAGAGATCTTTGACTCTCATGGAAACCCCATCATTAAAGTTAATTTCTATACTGTAAATAGTCTCTTCCTAAGTACTGTGACTGGTGGTATGTCTCCTGGTATCCACGAAACCCTGAAGCTCTGACACAGTAAGAAGACTTGCTATATGGGAAAAGGTGTCTCAAAAAAGCACATTAATGAAACTATTGTTCTGACCTTGTTTAGCAAGACACAACACTGCAGAACAGAAGATTGACAAATTGATGATAGAAGTGGATGGTACTAAGAATAAATCTAAATTTGTTGCAAATGCCATGTTGGAAATGTTTCTGACTGTTCATAAGGCTAGTACTGTTGAGAAAAGTGTCTCCTTATTCCACCTTATTGCTGACCTTGTAGGCAATGAAGAAGTCCTCCTGTTAGCTCCAGTTTTCAGTATGATCAAGGTTACCAGTATGGGCGTATGAAATCAGTGTTACCATATTGATAACAAGTGGAGCAATAAATGTCAAGACGGCTATCCCTATTGGGAGCTGAGGTTTGCCACCACATGAAGAATGTGATTAAGCAGAAGTAAGGAAAAGGCACCAAAAATATAGAGGATTAGCGTGGCTTTGCTCCTAGCATCCTGGAGAATAAAAAAAGCTCCGGAACTGCTGAAGAATGCTATTGGTAAGACTGGCTATACAGATTAGGTTGTAATTGGTATGGATGTTGCTGTCAATGGATTCTTCCATTCTGGAAAATGTGATTTGGACTTCAAATCTGCTGATTCTTCCAAGAGATATATCTTTCCTGTTGAGCTTGGGAACCTCTACAGGACCTTTATCAAAGACTCTCTACTGGTATCTATTGAAGATTCCTTTAACAAAGGTGATTCGGAAACCTGAAAGAATTTTACTGGCACAGTAGATATCCCAAGCCCATTAAAAAGGCTTGAGTGAGAAAGTTAGCAAGCAACTCAAAGTGAATCTGATTGACTCGACTCCTTGACTGAATTTGTCTAGACAAGTAAGCTGGCCCAATCCAATGGGGGCAGGAGGGGGGGGTTGGCTTCCTGTAATCCTGGGCAGACTGAAGATGCCTTCATCACAGACCTGGTGATGGTTTTCTGCACTGACCTGATAAAGATGGGTGCCTCCTACCAATCTGAGCATCTGGCCAAGTATAACCAGCTTTTCAGAATTGAAGGTGAGCTAGGCAGCAAGACTACATTTACTAGAAGGGACTTCAAAGACTTGTGGACCAAGTAAGTTCCATGGCCAGGAAACTTCAGAGCTAGCAGTCGCAAGTCACCTCTATAGAAAGCCCTATCCAAATAATGGGCAGCACAAGTGGTAGGATCCAACCGATTCTCACTGATTTGACAGAATCAATACCTAATTTTTACAAAGAGTTTGGTAAACCATTTGTTAAAATGGCACTTGTAATCAGGGTTCTCTCTAAAGTGGGTGCCTGAGCAGTTGCCCAATGTGGAAAAACAAATTTACATTCCTTACTCTTTTTTAATTTTCATCTGTACAACAGTGTTTTCTAAGTACCCTTAGAGTAACGTTCGTTCTGTCCATAAATGAAAGAAAATGACGAAACTGCTTGTAATATTTATTTATTCATTTCTTAAAACTAATTATACCTTTGATGAAATACTACATTTTTATTCCCTAGTTTTTGTTATTTCAGTAAATAAACATATAACATAAAGAGAAAAAGTGCCAAATAACCAGGGGGGTAAGCTGTCTTCTGTTTCCACTTTGAGTTACACTGAAAATTCCCCTGAGATACTATGAATGTGCTGATGTTCCCCAATTGATGAAACCAATAGGAAGCTGGGATACAATGAACTAACAGAAATATAGATTTCAAGGGTTATCTTATCATACATTTCTGAAGCTGTGAAAGTAGAAGAAAAGAAAACAGTTAGGGTAGGTAAAATACATTTGTTTCAACATTGGCTACTATGGTCATATGGCTGCTTTTGCTCCATAAGTGCATGTTTGCTTACTGTAAGTAATATAAAATAATCTAGTTTTGTGTATCTCTTTTATTGTTCTTATTTGAGTATTAAATACACAAAATATTGAACTACCTTTTGGTATATCTTTTTGCATTCTTAAAGTGTTCATTAAGGCAGAGAATCAATTGTTATTTGAATCCCACTACTGGGCAACACCAAGTAATAGAGCAGTTTTCTTTGGGGGTCAGGGGCCTCTGTTGCTTAACTCCCCTCTCCTTTCCACCTTTCTATGTTATTCTCACTGATTCATTAAAACTGCTTTATCAGACTATACCTGATCCACTGTTAGAAGACCTTATTATCTTGTTATTGAACTAGAATCTCGTGTTATCATCTCTACCCCCAGAACTGATGTGTGGAGCCATATACTCGTGATGCAGCCCCAACAAGCCCACAGGCCAGATTCTTCATGGCTTCTATGTACAGAATAAAAGAATTCAATAATCAAAAAAAAAAAAATTAAAAATATAAATATTATTTTCCCCATATTTTCTCTACTATCTGGAAAATTTTTCTAAGCATAAATACTAGGTATATATATATAATATGTATTTATATATTTATGTGTATATGAATATATATATATATATTCATGAATATTAGCTTTACAATTTGGTTAAATAAGACATTGTTTTAACTGAAATGTAAATTTATGAAAATAATAACTTTTTAAAATAAATCTTGCTAAGCAGAGCCTTAAGAAGCACTGTTTATAATTTATGATGTGTGTTTCCAGTACCACTGAATAGTAAATATTAAAATACAGGAACCCTAATATTTCCTAGACTCAAAAGAACTTTGTCGTAGCAAGTTGATTATGTAGAGAAGCATATTACCTCTTCCTGTTCCATTCAGTAATAATGTGGTAACAGGTACCAGAGGCTCAAAAAAAAAAAAAGTAACAATTAGGGGCAATGGGAGAAACTGATTGATATCATGTCATTCTTTTTTTCTTCTATAAATTTACTTTTTCAAGCTATTGGGTGCATCAAGTTCTTAACTTGCCTCAACTCTTTCCAGGCTCTTAGGCCTCATTTATAGAGTTAACTGCCCTAGTGGCCTGAATGATTCTATGGAGTAATAAAAAGTTCATTTAGCAGCAAAGATAAAGGAAAATGCACTAGTTTTATAAGCCTGTCATCCTGCAAATAAATGATTTTCTAAGAGCCTAAATTGAATTCCATTTACTATTTATCCATTTAAGTAAAACTGTCACTGTATAAAATCGAATCAATAGGTACATTAGACTTCTACAATAATAACTATAGATATGATGGATCAACTATCCTATAATATATGATTTTAATAAATAAGTTTTATGTAATTATTGAGCAGTTATTATGTGGCAAGCACTATATAAGCTTTGGAGTAAAGAAGAAAGGCAAAAACAGTTCATGCTTTTAAGGAGTCCACATAATGCAACATATAAATAAATAGGTACTAGCAAAATACATCCTCAGGACTTGGAAAACAATCTGAGAGAATCCAACATTCATCGACCTGGGAAGGATGATCCTCCTGCCAAAGATTGTCTTTGAGCTCAGTCATGAAGCCTGCTAGGGATTGTAATAGGTGGAAATGAACATGGAGAACATGGAGGTCATCCTGTACAAAGTCACAGAGATGAAAGATGAACTTTTGTGGGTATGAGGAATAGCAAATCAATCAGTTTATTTTGACCATAGAGTAGAGAGTAGAAGGGATGATTACAGCAACCTGCAGTTTGGTCTCGCTACAACAAATCTCTCCCCACTATCTTTTTCTGTCCTTCAAACTTATTAAAGCACAATGTGACTTCTATGTAATTTATTCCCCATGACTCCCTTTGACTTTCATGATCAAATATAAAATCTTCTATTTGACATTCAAAATCCTTCATAAACTCACCCCTCACTTACCTAACTTCTTACATATTCCTTCCTTGTCCTGCCTCTTTTCTTTAAATTACAGCTAAAATCCCACCTTTTAGAGGAAGCCTTTCTCAATTTTGCTTTAATTCCTTCTTCCTGTTTATTATTTATCATTTAACTCATATACAGAATCTTTGGATATAATATGTTTCATGTTGTCTTCTCCATTAGACTATGAGATCCTTGAGAATAGGGCCTGTCTTTTGCTTTTCTTTGTATTCCTAGCTCTTAGCACAGTGCCTAGCAAACAACATGTACTCCATAAATACTTATTGATTGATTGTTTATTGAGTGGCTGCCTGAGTAAATTGTAAGAAGCCTTGTGTAACAGAAAGAGTTATTACAGTGCTGTGCAGCCTTCTAATTTAATGAGTCCACATCTGTCCCACAGTTCCATGCCCTCTCTCTTCTTTAAATCAGAATTTTAATGATTAATATACTTATAACACAAGTTTGTGCAAACTTACATATATGTAAAACAGCAGTAGGGATAAAGGAGATAGAGATAAAATACAAAGGGGTCATCCAAATGCAGAGACTCCAATAAACCTGGAAATCTTGCTGGGGATGTTCTGAGATGTCATGATATGGTCTCCAGGGTCTCAAGTGGGGAAGTCTACACTCCACTCTCTTGAGTGGAGAAGTGGGCACAGATCCAAGGGATTATTCAGTACTGAACTCAATATCCCACGAGTTTGAACCAAAACACCCTTAGATTCTGAATACAATCACTTTCTCCAGGTATGTTGTGGAAATCTCTTAGGGTAGGGCCAAGTCCCCAGGAATGGACCACCAAACTTATTTGCTAGAAATGTTCTGTAGCACTCTCTGGCCCAGAACATTTCTTGATCAATCATGTTTCAGTTCAATGTGCTTGTGAAGTTCCTTCTCCTTGGACCATGATGACTGATAAGGAAGATTTCAATTTAACCCTTCACCCTTCACCTGGAAAGGCAGGAAGTATTCTAGAAATGAGGAGCTTATAATGATAAGCGATAGGAAGCCACTAGATTTAACTGCCTAGTCAGGTGAGGATCAGAACTGTTTTTAGAAAATACTGTTGGGGGTGGCTAGGTGGCGCAGTGGATAAAGCACCAGCCCTGGAGTCAGGAGTACCTGGGTTCAAATCTGGTATCAGACACTTAATAATTACCTAGCCGTGGGGCCTTGGGCAAGCCACTTAACCCCATTGCCTTGCAAAAAAACCTAAAAATTAATACCTTTGACAACAATGTAAAGGATTGATTGTAGTGGTGAGATACTAGCATCAGGTAGAACAATTAAAAGGCTACAGTAATAATCTATGTGAGTGATGGGACTAGTAACTGCATGAATAGATGAGATGGAAACATAATAAAACTTGACAACTTGGCCCATGTTTTCTAACATATTGATTGTTTGCTTCCTTCTGTAGTATCTGAAGATAACCAGCAATCATTTCAATATTCTTTTTCATAATAAAAATTATTTTCATTGAGTGTCATTGTTTTTGTTAGTTTTGATCCTGATTGTCTCAACCAGGATAGAACAGAAAAAATACAATTCATTTGTAAAACTCTAGAAAAATAAAAGATTAACTAAACCTTCAGAGAATATTTTTTAATGGAATTCTCCCTCACTGGAGGAATTATTCTTTGAGTTATATGAGCTATTAGTAATGGAAAACGCCTCACTTGCTTTAAATAATATAAAAGACAGACAAAACAGGAGACTGACAACTTTTTAGTACAGAGTTAGCAACTTATTCTACAATCTGGAGAAAGTTAAGGTGTCACACTGACATTTATCTTCTAAGACTGAGTAGTAATGTGACTGATAACTCATTCAATACATTAGTGAAAGAGAGAAACATATTGGTAACTCAAAGTAAAACTTTGTGGCACCATGTACTATATTGGAAATATAATATTTCATACTATTTGCTAATTTCATTGCATACCTGTGTGTGAATGGATGAATAAATCCAAAACATTTACTATTTATTTTGTGCCTGTCACTGTGTCAAGCATTTACATCACACACATACACACACACAGACACACACACAAACACAATCATACATATGCATACCTAGCTGTCTCTAGACATCACTCCTATCTGTTTTATTTTTCCCATCAGAATGAAAGCTTCTTGAGAGCTTTATTTGGTCAGAGAAATCACAGGGATAGGTGACTGGACCATAGGAGGTCATTGACAATTGATTGCCATGTATTTTCTAGGAATTGCATTGTTAATTACTGTTCCAGAACTATAGGTGGAAAGAAGGAGAATAGGGAAAGAAAAGAGTACCAGGAGAGAGGGGAAGGAAATGAAGATGGCTGAGTAGCTTTAAAATTGTATGTGGCTTAGATATAGAGACATTCTGTCCATCAGTAAAGCTCACAGATGATTTTGGAGTACCAAACAGGGAGAAGTAGGATTGGTATCCTGCCCCCTGAAGATAACAAGCTTTTGAGACTTTTATACTTTTTTCCCCAGCTCCCTCTCCCAAATTTGTGTTTTTGATATAAGCTCAGTCAGAAATTTCAGGTCCCAAACAGTTTTACTAGCATTAAGACATATCTTAACATCCTGATTACACAAAGACAGAAAAGTTATAGGTTTACGGATTATTTAATACCACTTGTCTCCACCAAACCCCTTGACCAGTCTCTTCAATGGAATTACTCTGTTTTTCTTTCAAAGGTTGAGAGACTTAATCATTTCTCTATGATGATGATTATTAAGTTTTAATCCTTCTACATTATTATTATATTATTAATATGACATAAAATAGTGATGGAAAGTTGTCAATGTCTAGAATTTACTGCTGATAGTAATAACATATTTATATAGCACTTAAAGATTAACAAAGCACTTTTTCTTATAGCCACCCTGTGTAAAATGTAGCAAAACCTTTGCTTTTTTTCATTTCACAGCAGAGGAAATTGAGACTGACATGCCCATGGTCAGTCAAGTAGTTAATATTATTTGAACCCGAACCTCCTGATTTTAAAGTCATTGGAGCATGCTATCTATGATGGGGCTACTTACTCTGTCCTTTCTTGGTCCCATCACATCAAGTAGAAACAGCTTACTCTGAAGTCACTTGGAACTTTCTGGTCATAAGTTCTCTGATATGCTGGTAGCTATCCAGAATTCCCCATTCACATTTCTCTTCCTGGATGAATTCCCTACAATGATTATTAAGTCACAAGGGGACTTTTAAGTCTTTTGTCAGAAATCTTTCCTCTGATCAGCTGAGAGACTCCCTTCAGTTTTTGCAACTCAATTCAAATTATAATTCACATTCTTAGTTGCTTCAAACTGGTTCTTCTTACCTGCCTAATTGTTCACACCTTCACATTCAAGCCTCTTCTGATATGCTTTTTCATGTAGCCCTGCCAAGACTCCCTAGCTTCTTCCTTCCTGTTATGCAGTCATCACTGTTGGAAGATCTGAAGCTTATTTTTTATGTGGGGTAAATTATTTTAATATATTCTTATGGAGTCACAAGACACCTAGGCACTGGATTGGATAGTGTGAAGCCTGAAATCAGGAAGATTCATATTTCTGAGTTCAAATCCAAGCTCAGATGTCAATTGTGTGACCCTGGACAGTCAGTTAGCCATGCTTGCCTCAGTTTCCTCATCTGTAAAATGAGTTGGAGAAGAAAAAGGCAAACCACACTGTATCTTTACCAAGAAAACTTCAATAAGGACATGAAGGATCAGACAATACTGAAACAACAACAAAAATTGAATCACAAGGTTATGATAGAATTAATTTCAATATAGATTTGAGGAAGTTTACCACCAGAAAAAAAAGCTTTTTCTGTTCCATATTAATTTTATATATTAGCAAATTTTATTTCAATCTTATGAAGAAATGACACCCCTTTAAATTCTCTTCAGTCTGGCTATCTTCTCCTTTGTTCTGCTCCTCATACCTGAGGCTGCATGACCTGTTTCATTGCCTTTGTACCTTAAGTCTGGAATGCACTCCCCCCTCACCATTATCGCTTAGAATTTCTACCCACCCTTTTTTTAAGGTGTTCTTTTTTTTTAATTGTGAATTTAACCCTTTTGTAGTCTTTGGTGTCTACTTATATGTATACAATTTGTTTCCCTAGATGAAATGTAAATTCCTTAAAGAACAGAGACTTTTCATTTTTGTCTTTATTACTAGTACCAAGTATAGTACTTGACCCAGGGAAGTTGTTCAAGTATTTCTTGAAATTAAGAAAATTGGGTCCCTTCAATATATATATATATATATATATATATATATATATATGTATATATAAAGATAATTAAAAAACAAGGAAGCAAATTCCATAAATCCATAGCAAGTGAAGAAATAGTTTCTTTTCTAATGTTAGAAAATGGAATGGCAAGTCATTTCCCTTTTCTAAACATATATTAATTGTATTCTAAATCATATCAATCCTAATTCTGATGTTTTGAAATCCATTTCTATATTGTTTACTAAGAAATGACCTCACTTTTGCTTCTTATGCTTACCTTGTATGAATCATTTGCTTATTGATTATTTCCAGGTTACTCCATTGATTTTTTTTTAATTTTTAAATTTATTTATTTATTTTGAATTTTACAATTTTTCCCCTAATCTTACTTCACTTCCCCCCACCTCCCACAGAAGACAGTCTGTTAGTCTTTACATTGTTTCCATGTTATAAATTGTTGTAAGTTGAATGTGATGAAAGAGAACATATCCTTGAGAAAAAAAATAAAGTATAAGAGATAGCAAAATTACATAATAAGAATGCTTTTTTAAAAAAAAATTAAAGATAACAGTCTTTGATCTTTGTTCAAACTCTATAATTCTTTCTCTGGATACAGATGGTATTCTCCATCACAGATATCCCAAAATTGGGTCTGATTGTTGCACTGATGGAACGAGAAAGTCCATTAGGTTTGATCATCATTCCCATATGTACAGTGTTCTGGTTCTGCTCATCTCGCTCAGCATCAGTTCAGGAAAATTCTTCTGGGCTTCCCTGAATTCCCATCCCTCCTAATTTCTGATAGAATAATAGTGTTCTATCACATACATATTCCACAGTTAATTAAGCAATTTCCCAATTGATGGACATTCACTCAATTTCCAATTCTTTGTCACCATAAACAGGGCTGCTATGAATATTTTTGGACAAATGTTTTTACCCTTTTTCATAATCTCTTCAGGTTATAGACCCAGTAGTGGTACTGCTGGGATCAAAGGGTATGCATTTTTCTTGCCTTTAGAGTATAATTCCAAATTGCTTTCCAGAAAGGTTGGATGAGTTTACAGCTCCACCAACAAGGTATTAGTGTCCCAGATTTCCCACATCCCTTCCAACACTGATCATTTTTCTTTCTGGTCATATTGGCTAGTCTGAGAGGTGTGAGGTGGTGGCTCAGTGATGCTTTAATTTACATTTCTATGGGGCGGCTAGGTGGTGCAGTGGATAGAGCACTGGCCCTGGAGTCAGGAGTACCAGAGTTCAAATCTGGTCTCAAACACTTAATAATTACCTAGCTGTGTGACCTTAGGCAAGCCACTTAACCCCATTGCCTTGCAAAAACAAAAAAACAAAAACCTAATTTACATTTCTCTGATAAATAGTGATTTGGGAGTAATTTTTAATTTGACTATAAATCACTTTGATTTCCTCATCTGTAAATTACCTTTGCATATCCTTTGACCATTTTTCAATTGAGGAAAAAAAATGATGCAGTACTTTGTATATTTTAGAAATGAGTCCTTTATCAGAAGTACTAGTTGGAAAAATTATTTCCCAATTTACTGCATTTCTTTTGATCTTGGTTACAGTGGTTTTGTTTGTGCAAAAGCCTTTTAATTTACTGTAATTGAAATCATCCAGTTTGTTTTTAATAATGTTCTCCATGTCTTCCTTGGTCTTAAAATGCTTCTCTTTCCATAGATCTGACAGGTAAACTATTTCTTGATCTTCTAGTTTGCTTGTAATATTGTTTTTTATGTCTAAATCCTGTATCCATTTTGATCTTATCTTAGTATAGGTGTGAAGTGTTGTTCTAATCTAAGTTTCTGCCAAACTAATTTACAATTTTTCCCAATTTTTTAATCAAAGAGAGTTTTTAACTCAGTAGCTGGACTCTGGGTTTATCAAACAGCAGCTTTCTATAATCACTTCCTGCTATTGCACCTAGTCTATTCCATTGATCCTCCATTCTTTTTCTAAGCAATACCAGACAGTTTTGATGATTGATGCTTTATAATACAATTTTAGATCTGGTAGGGCTAAGCCACCCTCTTTTGCATATTTTTAAATTAAATCCCAGTAACTTCTCACCTTTTTATTTCTCTATATTAATTTACTTACATTCTTTTCTAACTCAAAGTAATTTTTAGGAATTTTGATTGGTAGGAAACTCTATTGATTTTTAAATGTTTTATTAAAAGAAAAAATGTTGTGATTCAGTATAACCAACTAAACTTGCTATAATAACTACTAAAATATAAAAATTAATTCTGATGCATAAAATATCAAGTATTTTTCAGTCATTTACTTTAAGTCCCCATCAGCATCATATACTACATTATTCTGATTATTAAGATGTGCCTGGTATAAGTGAGTGTATAATTGATAGATATTGACTGGTCCAGCTTTTTGTCCTTAATATTTTTTACATAGCTCTTAGATATTTTTCTCTATATACCAAAACTCTTAAGTATTTTTATTATAATTCTTGCACTTTATTAAATTATAATTTATTTAACCACTCTCTTATTGGTATACATTGAAGTTGCTTCCAGTATTTGCCTTTTATCATCAGTAAAGGAGTAATGCACCTGATCAGTCAATTCAGTTCAATTTAGAATACATTTATTAAATTCATGTACATGTGCTAGGTTTTGGACTTGCCAAGAAAAAATGAAAATCATTTTATCCTTAAGGAGCCATTGGGATAGGAATGAGAGATTATCAACCGTCTAAAAAATCAGGAAAATATTTCATATATATATATATATATATATATATTCATATCACTGAGTCTTAAAAGAAGTCAGAAATTCTGAGATTTCAGACATGAAGGATAACTTGTGCAAATGTATGGATATGGATGGTAGAATTCTGGACTTGGGCAAATACTCAACCAACTAATTTGACTAGAATGAAGAACTCATAGAACAAGTCAGTCTTCAATAATCCAGGAAAGCAGTACAAAAGCTCCAATGTGAAGAACTTTAATTGCTTCTACTAAGATTCTTTATTTATTAGGGATGCATTCAATTCCAAGCTAGTTGTTTAATTTTTTAAATTCCCTCTATTTAGCCAATATTCGTTGAGTTTTATATGGTTCACAAAAGGGCAAGGCATTGTAGTTAGAACTAGGGACAATACAAGTTAAAAAATGTCAATGTCTATCTTCTACAAGTTTGCAGTCTACTTAGTGTGGTGTTGACATAGCATGAACACAAATAAGTAACATAAAAGAGTTGGAGAAATACGAAGGTCTCTATGAATATGTTAAAAGAGAAAGACTCCTTTCAAGTGGGAATCAGGAAAGCCTTCATGCAGGAAATGAGAAGTGAGTTCAGTCTTTGAAGATGATTGTGACATTCAGAAATGAGAAGAGAGTGAGTTCTTGACATGAGACGTAGCCTGCTCAACTACAGAGAGACAGACAATTGAATGTCAAGTTAATGAATAATACTAGTCTGATTTGTATGAAACAGAGATTCCATGAAAGGAAGTAATGTGCCATAAAGCTAGACAGGCAGATTGTAGTGAAATTGTAAAAGACTTTGAATGCCAGACTAAAGATTCTGTATTTATTATTCTGAAGGCAAAAATGAGCAAAAAATGTTTGATAATGGGAAGTTTAATAAATGAACCTGCTTATTAGTTAAAAATTACTGTGTCAATTTTAGGAAATATAGATTGGAGACTGGAAACCAATATCAAGAAGATCACTTTATTCTAACAAATTAAGAAGGAATGAGCTAAATATAGTATGCCACTGTATGTTGTTGGAAGGAATAGACAAGATATTTGCTATAAAGGAGAATACACAAGATTTAAAAAATGATTTCATATGAAGATGAAGAAATGGAGAGAGCTAATCACTGAGGTTTCTTGAAAGAGGAAGGGAATAGGAAAAGATTTATATGGGAAGATGAGGAGTTCCATCTTAGACATTCCAGATTTGAGAAAAGAGAAGGAAGGAGGAAAGAATAGGGAGCAAGTGAAATTAACACTAGATAAAGCCTTTATAAAAATCCATATATCCAACATATATATATATATATATATATATATATATATATATATATATATATATATATACATATATATTATATCAAAAATTTGTTTAAAGTATTATTTTGCTATATTTAATTTTTACATCAACTACATTTCCTGGTATATAAATGCTCTTTTCCTTTCCCAGAAAGCTATCCATTTTAAAAAAGAAAACAATGAAGGAAAAATACTTTAACAAAATTTACCAATATAGTTTTAAAAAGTTTGACAGTTTTTTGTACTATTCCACACTTAATCATTCCTTACTTCTCTAAAAAAATGGAGAAAGACAACTTCTAATATTTAATCTTTGGAACCAATATTGATCATTATAATGTAGTATTTAGTTTTGCTCGGTAGTGCAGTGGATAGAGCATTGGCATTGGAGTTAGGAGGATGAGAGTTTGAATATAGACTCAAATACTTTGCTACTTACTGGTTTTGTGACCTTGAACAAATCAGTTAACCCTGACTGACTCAAATCCATCTCCAATCGTTTTGGTTTATATCTGCCCACTGAACCCAGATGACTCTAGAGGAGAAGGTGAGGCTGGTGTCTTAACACAGCACCCCTCACTCAAATTCAATTCATGTACTTGTCATGGCATCACCTACTTGATATCATGGTCTTCTTCAAGAATGAAGTACAAATTATAGTAATCTGCAGTTTGATAAATCCAAAGAGTCCAACTATTGGGATAAAAACTCTCTCATTGATAAAAACTGTGGGGAAAATTTGAAGTTAGTATGGCAGAAATTTGGATTAGACCAACATTTCACATCCTATACCGAGATAAGATCAAAATGGATACAGGATTTAGACATAAAAAACAATATTATAAGCAAACTAGGAGATCTGTCAGATCTATTGAAAGGGAAGCAGTTTGTGACCAAGTCAAAAATGGAGAATGTCATTAA
This sequence comes from Macrotis lagotis, assembly GCF_037893015.1. Taxonomy (NCBI): domain Eukaryota; kingdom Metazoa; phylum Chordata; class Mammalia; order Peramelemorphia; family Peramelidae; genus Macrotis; species Macrotis lagotis. The sequence continues at coordinate 276,289,445 of NC_133666.1, forward strand.
AAAACAAACTCGACAATTTTGATTACATTAAATTAAAAAGCTTTGTACAAACAAAGCTACTTTAACTAAGATCAAAAGAAATGTAGTAAATTGGGAAACAATTTTTACAACTAGTATTTCTGACAAAGAACTTATTTCTAAAATATATAGAGAATGGAGTCAAATTAATAAAAATCAAGCCATTGCTCAATTAACAAATGGTCAAAGGATATGCAGAGGCAATTTACGGATGAGGAAATCAAAGCAATACATAGTCATATTAAAAATTGTTCTAAATCATTGCTGATTAAAACATCTCTGAGGTACCACCTCACACCTCTCAGACTGGCCAATATAACCAGAAAGAAAGATCAATGTTGGGAGTGATGTGGGAAATCTGGGACACTAATGCATTGTTGGTGGAGCTGTGAACTCATCTAATCTTTCTGAGGTTATGCCCAAAGGGCAATAAAAATCTGCACACCCTTTGATCCAGCAATACCACTACTGGGTTTATACCCTGAAGAGATCATGAAAAAGGGTAAAACATCATTTATACAAAAATATTTATAGCAGCCCTGTTTGTGGTGGCAAAGAATTGGAAATTGAGTGAATGTCCATCAATTGGGCAATGATTGAACAAATAGTGGTATATGTATATAATGGAACACTATTGTTCTATTAGAAACCAGGAGGCATGGGAATTCAGAGAAGCCTGAAAGAATTTGCAGGAACTGATGCTGAACAAGATGAGCAGAACCAGAACATTGTACACCCTAACAGCAACATTGGGGTGATGATCAACCTTAATTGACTTGCTCACATCATCAGTGTAACAGTCAGGGACAATTTTAGGATATCTTTGATGGAGGATACCATCTGTATCCAAAGAAAGAATTGTGGAGTTTAAACAAAGACCAAAGACTATTACCTTTATTTAAAAAAATATATATTTTATTATGTAATTTTGCCATCTCTTACTTTTTTTTCCTTAAGGATATGATATCTGTCTCACATTCAATTTTGATCAATGTATATCATGGAAACAAGGTAGTCTATCAGATTGCCTTTTGTGGGGGATAGGGGGAAGGAAGCGAGATTGGGGGGAAAAACTGTAAAATTCAAAAAGTAATGAAAATCATTTAAAAAAGAATGAAGGGCAAACATCACTATAGCCATTTTTTGTATGTATATTTCTGTTTCCTTCACTTTGATTGTTTATATATTTCTTTCCATGTATCTCTGCACAAATGGTATTATTTCCTATTTCAATCAAGTAATACATGTTTATTAAGCATCTACTATGTGTCTAACATTGTAATATGAGCTAAAGATACAACTGTGAAAAAAGAATGACATTCCCTTCCCTCAAGTAGCTTACAACATAATGGGAGAGGATAATGTTGAAAAGGAAGCTGAAAAATGGGACAGAATGTGAGGGAAGTTCCAAGGTAATGTAGCCACATGTCTGATCTAAATCTCTTCTTTAAAAGATTTTTGGAGTTCTTCTTGCCCCTTCTGCCCCAAGTTTTTCCAAGAGATAGGGGATGGTGATGAGGTAGAATATCATGGTCTATGTGATCTTTCATAAGACTATCCATATAATGATCTTCCTGCAGAGTCCCAAGATGCTACAGCCAATGAAAAACTATCCCATATAGCTGTTCTCAAGTCTATGGACATATACTTTGTTTCCAATTTCGTGCTACTCCAAAAAAACTCATTATAAATATAGTTCTGAATTTGTGACATTCCTTTTAATCACTGACTTCTAAAGGCATATGCCTGGTAGAAGAATCTCTGGGTCAAAGAGTATAGACAATTTAATCACTTTATTTGGATAATTACAAATTGCTTTCCTGAGTGGTTGGACAAATTAAAAGCTTCTCCATCAGCACATTGATTTGCACCTCTTTCCACAACATTCTCAACATCGAATATTGTTAGCTTCAGTTTCTTTTATCAACCTTCTCAATTGCTGGATTTGAGGCAAACATTTTTTTTTTTTTTGGCAATTCTATTTTCTACTTTTATTTGCCTCTCTATTGTTGTTGAGTTGAAGCAATCTTTGTTACAGTTGTTAATAATTTGCATTTCTTTTGAGAACTGTTTGTTTAGATTCTTTGACTACTTATATTCTGATGATTGACTTTGTACTTTGTTATCATCATAATACAGCTAGTTTCTTGAACCCAAATTTCTCTATACTCTATAATCAGACTAACAAATTAGGGATATGAGTAGTTCCTTTTTTCTTTACCAGTGAAACCCTTAGGCAATGGAGGTATATTGATAAACCTTTATCAGATACCCATTGTCAAACATTTCTGAGTAAAATGAGACCTTTTAAATTCAACTAGTATTTATTTATAAGTATACAAGGCACTTTTTTAAGACACTGGGTAAACAAAGATGAAATAAAATACAATCAAGTAAATAAGCATTTATTAAGCATATAAAGCACTCTTTTAGACACTGAGTAAAAACAAAAAAATGAAATAAAATACAAACAGGTCAACAAGCATTTATTAATGTGCTAATGGATGGAAATACAAAATTTAGAGAAAATAGGAATAGTTCTTGTTCTCATTTGATTTGCATTCCAATGGGAGAAGTCAATAAACAAAAGGAAGTGGAATAAGGTCAAAGTATCTTCATGGGCTCATGGAGGAAAAGTTCTCACCAGAACTGGGAAAGATATGAAAGAGTGAGTATAGAGCTGGCCTGGATATTTTTTCAAAATTGAGGTTAAGGAAGGAACTCATCAATCCAAGAATTGGCCTGCAGGGATAGAAGGATCTTCCTGGAGGAAAAGACTGTTGGCTATGGAGAAGAAAGTTGGAGATGCAGGAGCTAAACAGAGACCTGGTCTGGGCATTTCCTCAAGATATGGTCCCTGTAAATGTGAGGAACTTACATTTCAAAAAGGGAAATAAGCCAATGAAACAACCATAATATGAGGAGAGAGATGAATATTTTCAAATATGCTTCATGAATATTTAGTTGACATGATGTATTTCATAGATTTGATATGCATTTGGTCTTGTTTATTATTTAAAATAAATTATTTCTTTATGTGTATTTGAAATTAGAATATGTTTAATATAATTATTAGATGCTCAGCACTGAAGAATGTAACATCAAATGGTATGTTTCCATGAATGACACACTAATCCAACATAAGTCATCTAACTTTTATCATTATGGGAATACTACATTTAGAAAATTACTATTAACATAGTTCTTTTTTAATAAAGACTAATTTTGACATGGGAATTGTCCCTGTGTGTTCTGTAAAATTTGAAAAATCTGTTACTATCCCTGTTCCATAGGGGAGATAGTAAAGGCAGGTAGAATGATTGCATTCATCATAATTGTAATGTCAATGTGGCAACAAAAGAACAGGGTTGATTTTTTTTTTGTTTGTTTTTGCTTTTGCTTTTTTTTTGTTTTTGTTTTTTGCCAAGTGTACAGTCTCAATCTTTAAGAAAAGACTTATCACCAGGTAACAGAGAATGTGATTCAGGCAAGAAAAAGGTGTTGCTGTACAATTCATTAACTAGCTTCCTTGTATCTGATGCTCCATTTTAATGCTTTTGGTGAACTTTCCTTTTGAGCCTGTCTTCAGGTTTTTGAAACCTGACCCTTTGTCCACAGATAAAACATTTGCAGCAGGCAAGTGCTTGCTATCTTGTTGTTGTGCTACATACATTGGACCCAGGCCAAGCTTTAATTGCCTCTGCTTTCTCAGTGACAGATTGGATGTCTTCTGGTCTATAACTTTGCACTGTAATTTACCTATAAATGTCCCCCTGGCTTGAATTATGGATAAAGCTTCTGCCACTTTGAAGGAATCAGAACACATAAAAAGCTTAGACTTAATGGAGGAATTTCTCTCCCCCCCCCCAGCAATATTAAAGGAATCAAGTTATTCAAGTAACATTCTCAAATGACAACTGCAGCCCTTGGAATATGATTGCACTAATTCTATTACAATAACTCCTAGAGAAGTTAATTTTAAAAACTACAATAAAGACAGTTCCCTGATCATCTAAAAGTACTATGGAATTATGTAGCAAGTATCACTAAAAGGGAAACACTGATTTAGTATGTCTAAAGAACGCATCTTGTAATTAGCATCCTGGTTCCACAGTGATATCTCTTATGTCACTTTCCTTATTAAAAATGGCATTTTATAGTTTTTTTTTTAAATTTTATAAGAAAATGTAGAAAATTGTGCTCATTATGAAGATATAAGGGACTACCTTAGTCTCCCGACTAAAGAATGTTTCCTAGGTTTTTATTAATTTCAGGGCTGCTGCATGTACTTAAAAACCATAATCAACTTTGCTTTAGGAACAAGTAGAGAGCTCTGAAAAGAATACAAAAGGTACACAGGAATGATAAGTTTCTTAGGAGAATTCAGAACCAATGAATTTCATGTTATCTTTGTATACTGCTTTTGAGCTTTCCTTTGTTTTCATTTCTATAAGTCTAGATGTAATATATGTATTAAAGAATAGTGAAATAAATAGTCAAGACAAATTCTCTTTTAAGCTTTTCAGTTAGAAATTGTGGAAGCAGATTGATAGCCACAAGAAGAAAGGCATGGACTCATGAGCTTTCAATATGTGTGTGACCTTGGATAAGTCACTTCATTCAGTTTATTTCCTTCTAAGAATTTGTGAATTCTTTTTAAGCATAGTTTGTGCATAACCAACATTTTATCATGATTAACTTATAAGAGATCACTATACTTATTTCTCTATAGACAATTCTATTATGAATTCATAGACTGACCTTTCTTTTCTCTACATATTTCTTAATCAAAAGATCTCAAAATATATGCTAATTTGTTAGAAATTAAATGGGGACTGTCACTTTAATTTTATTTAAAAAGTCACATTATAAAGGTATTTTTGCTCTGAAGTAATTCTTATATCCTGAACATAAAACTGTATTTTCAGAAAGAAAATGTACTTCCAAATAGTTAGGTAGCTTTCATTTTTCCCCTTGGTCTAAATGAAAACTCCATATTATCTTTAATTTCTTTGTTTTGTCAGTATTTGTTTGTGAGTATGTGGGGTGGGGGAGGGTGTTTGAGATTTGATCAATTTTATCTTAAGCCCTAGTGATTAAAACAACTCAGAGAAGAAAGAATGTTGTACTTTGATTCACAGTTCTTGAGTTCAAATAAACTCTGCCACTTAATAACTATGATCTTTGACATCTTTTTAAAAATTTGGTTTGCCAATTAAATGCAAAAGTGGTTTTCAACATTCATCTATTTGCAAGTTTTTTGAGTTCCACAATTTTTCTATACTCTTCCCTCTCCACATGGTGGTGAACTATCTGGTAAAAGTTGTGTATGTACAATTGTGTTTAACATGGTTACATAGAAAAAAAAATGATTTTTATATTCATTATTAGTATTTATAAAATAAATATCTATAATTCCATTTTAACTTTAAGGACTAAAGTCATCTTCACTTTTAACAAACATTAAGTACCTATAATATGCAGGTTCTTTTGAGCAAATTTTATAAAAAACAAACTTGTACAAACATTTCTGAAATTTTACTTTATGTGATTGCTGAGTTTCCCATTCAGTGCTACCATTGGTATCACAGAATCACAGAACATTGGGACTCTGTGCTCATCTAGTTTATATCCAAATTTTAAACAGCTCCAATTTTTAGGAAGTTGTTTGTTTTTTTTTGCATGTGATATCAAGCCTTAATTTGCCTCACTGAAATTTCTACTCATTAGTTCTCTGATCACTAAATCTGTCCTTTGTAGACTTTTCAAATACATGAAAATAAATATCATCAACTCAATAACTTTAATTTTTTCCAGACTAAACATTGCTCATTCCTTTAACTGATCCTCATATCACTGAGACTTAAGGTCATTACCAAAATGGTTGGGGTGGTGGCTCTGAGGCTTAGGGTAAATCCAAAGTTTTCAGACTAAAAAAGTCATCTGAATTTTAGCTACATTAATAGAGACATACCTCCTATGAATAAGAAGGTCAAAATTCCATTGTTACTAAGCACTAGTTGAAGCAAATCAGTGGTAAATATTGTGAGTCAAATATATACAAAGTAAGCATAATAAGTTTGAATTTTTGATTATAAATGGAAATTTAGTTAAACTGGTTTCATTCTTTATATGACTAAAATAGTTTTATTTGAATTATAGATTTATATATCTGAAATTGAAGATTAAAAAATAATGTTCCACAATCTAATTGCTCCTAATTTAACTTTATTCTGCTTCTGAATGCCCTGAATCATTTTTTAAATTCCATTTTCATTGAAATTAAAATTTAAGATTTTTTGAATGGTAGCAAAAGAAGGGGCATTTGAAGACGTCTACTAGAAGTCCTTTAGTTTTCAATGAGGAAATTGATCATCAAAGAAAAGCTGGTCTGGACATAGGTCCTACAGCAACAAGAATAGGACTAAGTTGAATATTTTCTCCCACAAATGCAAAACTCTATCTCAACTCCATTCCTTCACTGATGAACAGTGATACTCATGGGGGGGGGGGGGGGGGAGAGGGAGAACGAAAACTCTCAATTTTCTCAACAGTCCTATAATTTATAGTTTTTATATTTGGGCCTACATTCAGATAGTCACAACAGAACAGAATATTAATTGTAGACTCAAATAAAGAAAATATAATTGTGTAATATAGTATTAGCAAAAGAATTCCACAGTCAATTCTATGATGGAATTTTAGAATGTTTAGTGTTTTTTTTATTTTATTTTAATTCTTCAGTAATTGGAAGAATAGAACCGAAAGGGAGAATAAAGTTATGAAAAAGAAAGATGATAAACAGGAGACACAAGACACTTGAGACAAGGCCCAAGAGCAGAGATCATGACCATTCCAAGCTAAAATTGTAGCATGTTTTCCCCTAGTGTAACCAATTTTGATATTTGATGTTGTGGTTATAACAATTGCGTGTTGCTTAAAAGGCCAGTGTAGACAGTGTGCACATATGATCTCTACATAGAACTTTGTATATCTCTTTGTGCATATTTTATTTTGTACTATGTGTTTTCATTATTGGATAATCACCACTTCTTTGCATTATATGCTTGGACAAATATTGTTTCATGCATCTAGATGATTGAAAGATATTTAAGAAGGTACTGTGTCTTATTAGTTAATAAATGAATTGTAATGTCAGATAGACTTTTGGTCTTGGAATCAGAATACCTGTGTTCAAAAACTGATTCTGGCCATAGAAATAACCATGTGATTCAGACAACTCTTTATTACCAAAGTGTTTGACTCTTTGTTGCACTTCCATTTTGGGGTTTCTTAGCAAAGATGTTAGAGTGAATTGCCATTTCCTTCCACAGTTTCATTTTATAGATGAAGAAACTGAGGCAAAAAGTATTAAGAAATTTGCCTGGGTGTCTAAAGCCAGATTTGAACTCAGGAAGATGAGTCTTCCTGACTCCAGGCCCAACATCTAATTGCTTTAGTACTTTATTACTTTTGTAATAATAATAATGTTTGTCCTTCATCCCTAAAGAAGACCATGACATCAGGGAAGTGATTCCATGACAAGCACATGAATTGGATTTGAGTGAGGAGGTGCTGTGCTAAGTCACCAGCCTCACTTTCTTCTACAGAGTCATCTGGAGTCAGTGACCAGATATGAGTCAGGACAACTGGGGATAGCCCTGGATATGAGGTAGTCAGGGTTAAGTGACTTACCCAAGCTCACACAGCTAGTAAATGTCAGAGGCTGAATTGGAATTCCCAGTCTCCTAGCTCAAAATCCAGTGCTCTATCCACCATACAATCTAGCAAAATCATAAGAGATAGTTGTGCTTCCCCAACTAGAAGTTGCCCACATGAAATGAAAGATCTGTTCTGTGTAATGTAAATGAAAAAATTAATGGTCACAGATTCCCTCAACAAAACTATTAAACTTGTTGCTTACAGGAAGATTATAACCTAATTTTCCCTTATAAACTTTAGCTATTAATAGGATAATGGATTCTTTATGTTATAAATAGAGATCAGAGCATCAAAACAAAAAACAAAAACAAAAACAAACAAAATTGAAAAAAAAACCCAGTATTTTGGCCATCTGATCAGAAATAAGAAGAATGGATGATATAGATACACTGCTAGTTGTGAGAAGGAACAGAAGAAAACAAGATCATCCATGAAAGAGCAGAGAGAAGAAACACCAACTAAAGACATTTAATATGCAACTCTTAAACTGCAAACATTTCAGTGACCTCAAAAGGTCCTCAAACTAGAACAAACAAAAATCTGTGGAAAATTCAGTAGAAAAGCCTTTAAATTGAGGGAGTTAAATGGTGCAGTGAATAGAGCTCTGAGTCTCAAGTTAGGAAAACCTGAGCTCAGATCCAGTTTCAGACACTTACTCTATCACATGGGGCAAATGACTCAGCCTGTTTTCTTCAGTTTCCTCAAATGTTTAAAAGAAATCATAAGACTGCCTATCTTGCAGAATTTGTTGTGAGGATCAAATGAGTTAATATGTATTAAGCACTTAGTACCAATCTTTTATGAGTGCTTATTCCCTTCCTCTTTTTCCTCTTTGTCAGTTCATTTCTGTAGCTCCTGAGGGCTTGACAATTATATTACAGAAACTAAGATTTACCATGGTGAAGCAAGATTGAACAATGCTCAGTATAATTTATTTACTAAGACAGAGAAAGGTATAATCAATTTTAGAAGATATTCTAATCATTTACAGCTATTTAGTGCTTTAGAGAACCAAGTAAAAATGACAAGAGGAATTTGTGAAGAAAATCCTTTTTTTTTTCATTTCCTCCAAGTCTTGAAGCCAAATTATTTCAGGGAGTAAAAACATGAAGGTAGGAGCTGAAGTGTCCTTTGTGAGAAACATCAACAATACAAATCTGATTAGTCTGTGGAGTTAGACAAAGGTGGAAATGTGCAGTAAGAATGAAAAGGAGAAATACTAGGTTTTGAAGACTCTGAACTGTCAGATATTATATTTGATATTTGTTCCTAGAGAATTCCTAGAGGTTCAGGAAGAATCTGAAGGTTGCTGAGTAGGAAAGAACCAGATTTGAATATACATTTTAAGGAAATCACATTGGCACCTATGTAGAAGATGAATTGAAGAGTGGCTTTAAAGAGAAAGATCAATTAGGAAGATCTTCTCCCGAATTCTAAATTTTCTGGGTTAGATTTCATCATTTCAACAGTGTACCTTTTTATGCCATTGTAGGAAATGAAAATTATTTCAATTATCAGTTTCCCTCCATGTTCCTCCATAAAGGTAGGAATTGAAATATGTTTAATTAATGAATTAGCTTCAACTTTGAATATGTTTAATAGTCTTTCTGATCCATCTTATATGTATTTTAGGAGGGTGAGTGATGTCTTATAATTTTATTACACAAGAAACTGCTAAGAAAGAAATTCCTTCTACCAGGTATTTTAAATACTTTAAGTACTTGTTATTGTTGAAATTCTATAGTGTGTATTTTTTTTGTTTTTTTGGTTTTTTTGCAAGGCAATGGGGTCAAGTGACTTGCCCAAGGTCACACAGCTAAATGAGTATTAAGTGTCTGAGACCAGCTCTGAACTCAGGTCCTTCTGACTCTAGGACCAGTGCTCTATCCACTGAGCCACCTAGCTGCCCCCTGAAGCAAATCGAAAAGCAAAGCAATCTATTTAAAAATTTAGAAATTAATCATCCCAATACATGTGACTAAATGTGCAACTCTAATTCATCAGGACACCAATTTGGCCACTATGAAATAGATAGGACTTCTGGGAAGAGGTTAGAATTAGATTTGGAGAATGATTAAAAGAACTGAGATAAGGAGCTTAACAGAGGCAAGAAAAGTAAAAGACTTTACTCAAATTCTGTCAGTTTCTGCTACTAATTATTTAGAAGTGAAGCTAAGATAGTGAATATTAGCTATAATACCACCACCACCACTACTACATGCCATTTACATTGTACTTTAAAATTTGCAAAATGGTTTATATGCATTTTGTCATTGTCAATCTAATGGCAAATCCAATGAACCTGTTA